>NC_048305.1:104465712-104727931 GCF_013100865.1 Trachemys scripta elegans | reverse complement strand
AAGTATCAGAGGGGTAGCCGTGTTAGTCTGGATCTGTATAAAGCAACAGAGTCCTGTGGCACCTTTAAGACTAACAGATGTATTGGAGCATAAGCTTTCGTGGGTGAATGCCCACTTTGTCGGATGCATGCATGCATGCATCCGACGAAGTGGGCATTCACCCACGAAAGCTTATGCTCCAATACATCTGTTAGTCTTAAAGGTGCCACAGGACTCTGTTGCTTTTTACAGATCCAGACTAACACGGCTACCCCTCTGATACTATAGCAGTTATGTCTGTCTTATCTCTGTTTTGTTAGACAAGCCTGTATTCTCACACCCTAGTCTCCAAGTTTCCTAGGGGAGTGACAAATGCATTTCCCACTATTAGAGCACCTTCCCCAGTCTGGGACATGAACCTCATCTTAACAATGTTGATCAGTCCCCACCCCTTGTCTCCTGTCTCAAACTTATTAGAACAACTGTGTATCAAAGCGGCATTTGTAATAGCCATTGTCTGTGCTAGGAGGATTAGCGAGCTCAGAGCCTTGATTCCTCTCCACCTTGTGGTCCATAAAGACACAATTGTCATGAGCTCTCATCCCAACTTGGTGCCATCAGTGGTCTCAGATTTTCTTCTGTCACAGTGTATGTCCCTTTCCTTCCCCCCACCCCCGCCACTGTGCTCACACAGGAGAGTCCTACTTGTGCTCAATTTTAAGCATGTGAGTGGTCTCATTGACTTATCACTTTGTAGGATCAAGACTTCAGATAGTGACCAGTACCACAAGTTTCAGAAAAATGTACAAGAAACCCTACGGCCAACAGTTACGGAATAGCCATCCTATAGGGAAAATTTCTTCTTATCCCCATCGTCACTAAGTAGTTGGCTTATGCCCTGAAGCATGAGGGCTTATATCCCTTATGAAAGTATAATTTTATCATATTGAAAGTAACTTTGGAAGTTTGTTTATATATAGATAAACTTTATTGAACCCTATTAAATTCTTGGCCTCGGTGATATTTCATGGCAGTGAGTTCCATAGGTTAATCATGCATTGTATTTGATAAAAAGGGAACATTTAAAAAAATATTTTAAAATTTGTTGCCTTTCAATTTCACTGACCATCCCCTGGCTCTCCTGTGATGAGAAAAGATAAAATTGGGTGTTCCTATTTGCCTTCCATACCATTCATTATTTTACCTCTAGCAACCCTTCTGTCTTTGAATTTGAATCTTTCAATCTTTCTTTGCATGGAAAGTCTTCCCATGCTTCTAATCATTTCTATTGCCTTTGTCTAAACAATTTCTATTTCTGTTATATCCTTTCTGAGATAAGTTGACCAAAACTTCTCCAGAGGACAACGTTCAATTGATTTATTTTACTTTTAGTATTTTTTCATCCTGTTCTTTATGTATCCTAACATTTTGTTTCCTTTCTTGACTGGTGTGCTGCATATTGAGCAGAGATTTCTTTGATCTGACCACAAACCCCAAGTCTTTTTCCTGAGTTGTTACAGTTAATTTAGTAGTTTTAGTTTTAGTAGTTAAAATGATTCCATCCAATGGACATTATCTTGTATTTGTCAATATTTATCTGCCATCCTGCTGGCCATTCACTTTGTTTATTTAGATCATGCTAAAGTTTTTCAGTCCTCTCCAGTCTCGACTAGCCTAAACTGTCTAATCTGTAAACTTTTCCACCTCACTACTGATCCCCGTTTCTAGATTAATAAATATTTTAAGAATCATTGATCCTAGGGCCACACCACTGTTAATGTTTTGCCATGTTGAAATTTGACCATTTATTCTTACTCTGCTTTCTGTCTAATCTAAGACTGTACTTTACCTCTCACCCTGTGACTACTTAGTTTTCATAAGTCACTTGTGACTTTGTCAAGGGCTTTTTGAAAGTTCAGATAAATTTTTGTTGACTGGTTCCTCTTTGTCCAATATTTTGTTAACATGCTCAAATAATCCTAATCTAGTAAAGAGGTCCGGTTTCAGTCCTAATGCAAATCTCTTGGAGAAAATGAATTAATTTTTGTTTCCTCAGAAATTTGTGTTAGAATCAGTTATTTTCTCTGCTGACAATCTTGACTTGTTAGAAGTAATCTATTAAATCCTATTGCATGTGCATAAGAAACCAATAGCAGGGCAACAAAATGTTAGTCTGAATTGTGTTCCACAATCTAAAACCAGCTGCAAATAATTTACATCCGTGGACTAAAAATAATATGGGGCTTATGTAAAATAAATGCAATAAACATAAGTAACATGCCAGATTTGATATAAATAATATTATGCTTATGGCAAACTCAGAAATGGGCTTACAAAGTACTCTGCAAAAAACACTCTGCATGCACAGATTCAGGCCAGCCGTCCTGTTTGTTCCCAGAACTTCGGCAGCAGAAGTATTGCTGTGTAATAGCTGTAATCTAGAGAAGCTGATTTTTATTCTAACTTGCACTGAGGCACTCCAGGTATAGCACTTTGCCTCAGAATTTCCTTACTCGGTGGTACCACAGCAATTGTCTGGTCAAACTGGAACAGAATTTACCAGCTGTAAGGTTGTGATTATGCAGCAAGTGAGCCTTAAATAAATATTCACGTTTCACATTTAATTTTCTGTACTTTTTTCCTTCCAATATACTCCCATATCCTCTAAAACGTTACCTGGTCGTGGTCTTAGCTTAGTATTCTGTCTTCTTTCTCTGCCCTATTTTTGTTTTTTGCAGTGTGTGTATTTGATCATCCACAACAAAGGCACAGAAACAGAGAGGTGTACATTTAAGTTTGAAATATAACATGGCTTCCAAAAGCTATACACAGTAGGTCTATCAAATGCTACTGTGTCTTCTAGGCACTTGTATCCAGTGTCTCTGTTGTCTCTCTTTAACACTGCACTTCTTGCTTTCTGTGAGTTTGAACATAAAAGTGGTATGTGAATTCTCTAGATAATGTTCTTTCATATAATCTTGGATGTTGGTAAAATTCACAATCTAGGGGACTGATCCTGCACCTATTGAAATGTCATTTGGTTGTTGAGTTCACAGAGAACAGGATCAGGCCTCAAGGGTTTTTATTTTATGCACATATGTCTCTGTGGATTTATAACATTCCCTTTGCTGTTAAAATTCTTTTTAGTGTCAGTGACAAAAGATTAAGGCATATGTTTTTAATTGTTTCCCGAGCAGTCTGAGTTTAGAAAGGTGGTGTTATGCATACATCCTCATTAGATCTTTTCTTCTCTGAAAGGGGTGAGACAGAAAGATCACAGGTTTGAGCTCCTCTGCATTTTTCTAATAAATGCAGCTGTCAAATTGAGAGAAAAATTACATATTAGGAAATATTTTGCTTTCATTTAGTCCTTTCTGCACTACAGTTTTCTAAGGCTTCATTTATTAATAGAAGTGTCACTCCCTAGAGTAGCTGCATATTTGCTATTTTTCAATTTATACAGATTCACGAATATGTATTTTGACAGGCAGAAATCCAGATACCTGTGTTGGCGAGATGTGCCACTTAAGGTCTGTTGGAATGTAATTTCACAAAGAGGGAAGTAAAACTGAGGTAGTTTTTCATTCTGCTAGTGAGCTTAAGGGGACAGATATTATTCTCCTAATGTCTGCTCTGCTGAAATGGAAAACTCACAGTAAATAAATCACCCCCCATTGACCCTCACAGAACAGAGAGAGAAAAGCCTCCTACCCTTCTATATTAAAATGTTATGCATGCATACAAAGTTTATCCCCACTCTGAAAGAAAATAATGCATTGCCTTGTGAAGCTTGACTTTCCAATATTGAACGTGAAATTATATTATACAGTATATTTGACTAAAGCTTCTGCATCTCAAACAGATGCCATGTCAATAAAAATATCAGAACTAACTTTATTCATGATATTAAAATTCCTTTACAATTCCCCCACACTGGAATCAGTTATCTGAATGGTTCTGATTTTTCTTTTTGCCTGGTAATCTATCTCCAAGGTGTTATAAAATAACCTGTTTTGTCTGCCTGATAGCCTTTGGTTAGTCAGTTATCTACATAATTACTTCTGTAGTTTCCCAGACTAAATCTCAACATAAAATGTTATAGTGCAATATATTACATCACAATCTTGCCATAGTGAATTAGACATTTAATTTGACATGTTATATTGGAGGATTTTGTTTTCAATGGTAATTTGGAAGTTGATTGGACTTTATCACTGCCTTTTGTGTGTTCTGTCATTCTGGAGAGTGAAAGAGGATATTCACCAGCAACTGAGTTGGAGGACAGGGGGGAAGGGGTGGAGGTGTGTGTGGCAGGGAAGCTACCAGTGCACAAGAAAGTGAGAATTAAGAGGGGTGGAGGGGAGGAGCTTTCTTTTCTGGTAAAATGGAAAACTTTTGCAGAAGGAAGATGGGGACTCATTATGTATTTCAGAATTGTCAAGAACATCACCAAGGGGCTCTCAAGGAAAACACTAAATAATATTCAGACACATTTCTGTCTAGACAGCATGTTTTCTCTACATTTCTTTCCCTCTTTTTATATTATTAAAGGCAGCTTGAAAAAAAAAAAACAGGAATTTTGTTTCTTATGGCCCTGATCCTGGGAACCAATACATTTGCTTAATTGGATTTTAATGGACTACTCATAGCAGTGAGGGTAAGCATGTGCACAGATGTTTTTAGGATCACAGCCAAGGACTCAACCATATTCCTGTGGCTTATGCCCCACTTAAGTCATGAAGAAAGGATGATAATTTCAAGTGGGGAACAAGAATCAGGTATAGATGAAGTGGTAAGAAATAAATGTCATATTTTGACTCAAACTTGTTTTGTAATGAGATGGAAGAATAAATGTAGAAAACGAGATATGTAGAGGAACTTAAGAACATAAGAACAGCCACACTGGGTCAGACCATTGGTTCATCTAGCCCAGTATACTGTTTTCCGACAGTGGCCAGTGCCAGGTGCTTCAGAGAGAATGAACAGAACAGGGCAATTTAGAGTGATCCATCCCCTGTCGTCCAGTCCCAGCTTCTGGCCGTCAGAAATTTAGGGACACCCAGAGCATGGGGTTGCATCCCTGACCATCTTGGCTAATAGTCAATGATGGACCTATCCTCCATGAACGTATATTTGCACCCAGATATATTTCTGGGCTTACAACATCCGGTAACGAGTTTCACAGGTTGACTGTGCGTTGTGTGAAGAAGCACTTATGTTTGTTTTAACTTGCTTCTAATTTCTCTTTATATTTTTAAAAGTTCTCTCTCTGGTGTCAGTAGCTCTTTACATTTAAATGTAATTAAACTTCACTTTATTACAGCTCTATCTATCTATTTCATCATTTGAAATAAAATTTCTCTAAAATATTCCTCATTCATATTAATAGGTATATTGTCTTTAGGAAGAATTTCAAAGGAAATATATACTTTGACTGATTAGCTATAGAAAGTCCAAATCTTTTTTTATTTTCCTCTCTAAAATAACTGTTCTCTGGCAATGGATTTGGTTTGAAGCATGTTTACTCAGTAACAAGTGTCACACCTTAATAAAAGCATGACACAATGTAATTCATGCCACTTTGATGGAAGGTATCTCACAAGTAAGAGATTGTTCTTGCTTCCTTCCACGAGTTAAGAGAGTAACATAATCTATGTTGTGTTATAAACCTACTGTTCCCAGGACATTGTTTTTGCCTTTAAATAGTTTTGCTACAGGATAGTATCTCTAACGCATGCAGCGTTTCAGATATATTTGTTCCTTTCAGAGAGACACATTTCACCTATCATAAGAAACTTTAAAATTATCTGTTTGAGTTGGTTCAGGCCAGAAATAATTGCATCTTTTAACATAGAGAATATATATTTAGCAAGATGTATACTCTTAAAATCATAAAAACAAATAACCATGTAATGTGTTATAATGGAAGTCACAGTTTAGTTTGAAAATAAAAACAATGAAACCAGAAAAATGAAGCCGTAGTGTGCTGCAGGCAATCAGGTAACTACGTGTGTAATTAATTTGTATGTGCATTACTCCATTCAGCCTTTAGCTCCTCTTAACCGTGGAATGAGTCATAGCATTACATACCAACATCAGATGTGATGAAATGAGATGCAACTAATCTTTTGACTGTAATCAAGCTGTAATACAGACTTAGCTTCTGTCAGGATTTAGTGTCCTGTTTTTCAGTGTCTTCAAGAAGCTAACTTGTGAAAGTGTTTTGCATACATTGTGTAATATGTAATGTGTGCACGGAGTGGTGTTAATAAAAATATATATATAAATTGGTGTGAATAACGTTGTAGTTCCTAGCGTCTTGCTTCACTTCACAGTGTCCCCTTTCAACATTACAGACTCTGGAGGAGTCCTCCATATTTCCCGCATTACCCCCATTTTCATTTATCCCTCCCTGGCAACATTCAGAGACCCTGAAGGAGGGATAAATGAAAATGGGGGTAATGCGGGAAATATGGAGGACCACACCACTGGGAACAGTAAAACAGTTAAAATTGGATTGATAAGCCTATGCATCAGTTTTAAATGTCAGTATATTTGATGTTGTCTTTACTTTGAAAAGAATGCCTGTTCTTAATTGATGTTAAAATTCTAGTGAAGACAAGGCAGTTGGTAGTTTTCGACCTGCTAACTTTCATGAAAACTACAAATTGCCTTCTCTTCAGGTGGATTTTAACCTGAGTTCAGACCATCCCTTTTTTTCGTAGGGAAGACAAGCCTGTGATGGCCATATCTGATCTAAGCAGCACACTCACAATGGCTGTTTGGGTTTTTTTTTTTTTTTACCATCAATGTAAAGATTATAAATTATGAATATATTTTTTTCCCTTCAGTCCTGGTCGTTCCCCGATTTCCTTTGACAGCGAAATAGTAATGATGAATCATGTGTACAAAGAAAGGTTTCCGAAGGTAAGGACCAATGTTTTGAACAATTTATTCACTGAAAGTATTAAACAACACTGTTTAGAATTAATTCATAAGCACTTACTTGAGAGAGATCCAGTTGCTTCATATGGTTTCTAAGCAGTGTAGTTTGTTCAGAGTTTGCAGACATACTCATCCTCTGTTTTTCACTTTAATCTCACAATTGAGAAATCAGAATTAATGTTTAGAGGACTGCTGATGGAAAACTTTAAAAAGCATCCTGGTGAGCGATTACTGTGTATGTTTCATATTTCCTGAATTCCTCTTCCCTTTCCCTATTTATTATTACAGGGAATGTGCATGAAGATAGGAACTTTTTTGCTAAATGCTCTTGCTCCCACTGCTTAATCCTGATTTGAAATAATCACCTTTGTTTTGTTACATCGCAGTTGATTATGGTCAAGGTCCCTGAGCACTCTGCAGCAATCTTGACCTAAATTCTTCTTCAAGACCCTTGGATTCTGTGACACTCCTGTAATAAATTTAATATTATGATTCCCATTCTGTGAGCACAGCACAGGGTTACAGAATCAGAGTTGAGGTTTTTATGGACCCTTAACACTGAATGTTCTGACTTTCAGAAACTTGGATTTTTTACTACAAGATTCTAATTATGTTTAAGTTAATTTACATGTCATTACAACCAGAACTCTTAGTTGGTCGTATTTTTTTTCTGTGAATTCTAATATCACTGAGCTTTCTTGAACAGTCATATATTTTGGCAATGAAAAAGTGTATCAGTTAGCATCCTATCTGTTCACATTTACATGTCAGGATAGCAAAATTCAAGTAAGTTTGTCTTCTTTTTATTCTTTGCTTTTAGGCCACAGCACAGATGGAGGAACGGCTGGCTGAGTTTATTGCTTCTAATGCTCCAGAGAACGTGCTGCAATTAGCAGATGGGGTCCTAAGCTTCATTTATCATCAGGTTATTGAGCTGTCCAGAGACTGCCTGGATAAATCACGTGAAGGACTTATTACTTCCCGGTACTTTTATGAGCTGCAGGAGAACTTAGAAAAACTCCTACAGGATGTAAGTCCACTTAGAAAATATATAATACGTTGCTTTGATTAAACCTTTAACAATAAATAAAACCTTGAGTTTTGGGAGAGCCAGTATGTTTCAATGGGTAGGACACCAGGTGGGGAGTTAGGAGACCAGTGTTAACATCCAAGTCTGCCACTGATATTTGGGCAAATCACTTCACCCTTGTACTCCAATTTTACAAAAATCAAGAAATGTACGTGAATGAGTTGGTGGAGTTTAGTGAAAATTCGGCTCAGCCAAGTAAAAGAAATTGCTTTACTTTCATGTACTTTAAGAATTTGAATGACTTATTAATGAAGATAGTGCCTTGAAGGAATAAAAACATCATAGTTTATAGTGTTACTATAAATATTTGTTTTACAAAGGATTTTCAAAAGTTGAACTTTATTCATTTTTTTTTTAGTTCTGCAATGTATTTTGTAGCATTCAAAATATTAACAAAACACAGGACGACACAAACTTTAATACATGTTGATTGCACTTCAGCTATTCAAACAAAATCACTGTTTTCTATAAAATAAAAGAAATATTTGATAAAAATGTCCCTAGAAGTTAATGTTTGTATGTCAGTTTAAATGTCTGTTTTACCTATATGTAAGCTGGACTGGAATTCTGCTGATGAATTTTGCTGGAGAGAACAAATTATAGGGATCAAAAGGATATGCCACAGCTGCCGTGATGGGTTTGTCGCTAGTGCTATTTGTTACCATAGTATAGGTTTTGGCTTGGGAACAACTTTCTAACTCTTGCTTCTTGGTTAGGGAGCAGTTGAGCTGGAATATTATGGAGGTGATGATGCCTGTAGCCTCCATATCTTGGAAGATCACAGGTATTGCCGAGTGATGTAAGAAGGGAGAGATGAGCTAAGTTAGTTGAAATAAAATTAGTTTATTCTCTATGTTGGGTTTTGTATATGTTCTGTGGAGCTGCATAGATATTTCCCTGAGCAGTTTGCAGCTCCCATGGTGTGAATTCTAGCAATTTGTACACCGTTGCCATTCTTTCCAGGTAATGGCACTGTACATGAGAAAATGGTATCAAGATTAAAAATACTGTGCAAAATACTAGGAACTTTTACTCATATTAGCTAAAATCTTTAGCAACCTGCTTTTGAAGACAGAGCTCCTCTTGGTATGTGCTGTAATTACTTGGGAGAGAAAACTCAAATTTGTCTTCATAAAGATCTTCCATTATGAAGAGGAGAATTCTGACAACACAAGAGTCTAAGGGGATGCCTGGTGACGGTATCTGTGAGGTTTTTTAAAATGTTGCTTATATATGTTAGAACTAACTACTATGAACAATACATTTCGGTGGTACATTGATTTTTATACTGATCTTAAATATCCTGTTTATCTTGTATTTTGCTTACACAGTTTAGTCTAACTCATACTTTTTTCAGTTAATGTTTCTTCTCTTATGAGTATGAATTAATTACTAGGAAGTGCATTGTTGCTAAAGCCCTCAGAGATAATCTTGTGACATTTGCAAGTAACAACAGTTAACCTTTTATTTTGAGGACTTAGCAGAGCAGAAGAGTGTTTTAATTATTTATTGATAAGTGAATTTGTAGCATTCATGAAAGTGACAGTGAAGACTAGTTCTTAAATACTGTCCAGGAATGCCATTGCCAATGAGTTCTCCTTCCTAGAGCTATGTGGCTGGATTGCCATGAAAAGAGTTCCCAGACACCATCTGAGATGCTTGTGTGTTTGGAAGTTTAGTTCAGCACAAAAGTAGGATGTGTCTTTATGTTCCAGGGCAAGTATCACAAATTTCAATAGCAAATACAGGTTTTACTACAATCACAGCTAGTCATGGTGTGGTATTGTTTGCACGCTGTTGGCTCCATCCCATGGAGCCCTGGATATGATCAGATGAGCATACTTCCACATGAGCTCTCTAGCCCTTCATGTGCATCCGAATGAGTCTAGACTTGGTGGACTTACAGAAACCTTTGTTGCTACATCCCTCTGTCAGGCTGCCCCTCAGGCGATATCAGAATGACAAGACCTGATAACCCACAGTGGAAAAAGCTGACCAGAGATTCCAGTCTGTAGGAACGGAGGGGTTGTATCTCACCAAAGAATTTGTCCCGGAGTAACTGTCTTTAAAAGGAAATGTGAAAATTAGACCAGACTAGAAACGTGAGCAGCACAAGCTTCCAGGGCAAGCTAAGCAACACCTCAGTGTGGGTACAGTTAGACAATGCCACCATGGCTCTTTAGAGAAACTGAGAAGGAGGCACAAGAAGCAAAGATGTCACTGAAGAGTTGCACCCACTGATGACTTTTGTGGGGAAAAAAATCTCTCAACCACTCGCATAGCTCAAGACCTAAGCGATGAGGCAGATGGGCTAACAGGCAACAGGTATACACAAGAAAATGGGAATTCAATTTCAGTTTCAGAAGCTATGTCTTTGGTGGGTAAATCCACAGCTGAGTGCAGACACCGCGCTCAGTAGAGCAGAACTTTATCATGCCAAGTGCAACAAAAATCATTAAGGGTATGGAATGGCTTCCGTATGAGGAGAGATTAATAAGACTGGGTCTTGTCAGTTTAGAAAAGAGACGGGTAAAGGGAGATGTGATTGAGGTCTATAAAATCATGCCTGGTGTAGAGAAAGTTACTACTTCTCATAACATAAGAACTAGGGGTCACCAAATGAAATTAATGGGCAGCAGGTTTAAAACAAATAAAGGAAATATTTCTTCACACAACACAGAGTCAACCTGTGAAACTCCTTGTCAGAGGATGTTGTGAAGGTCAAGCACCATAAAGGGTTCAAAAAAGAACTAGATACATTCATAGAGGATAGGTCCATCAATGGCTATTAGCCAGGATGGGCAGGGCTAGTGTCCCTAGCCTCTGTTTGTCAGAAGCTGGGAATGAGCGACGGGATGGATCATTTGATGATTCCCTGTTCTGTTCATTCCCTCTGGGGCACCTGGAACTGGCCACTGTCGGAAGACAGGATACTGGTCTAGCTGGACCTTTGGTCTGACCCAGTAGGGCCATTTTTATGTTCTTATGTTCATATATATTTCCACACCTGCCCTCTTATAGGCAGGGTGTTCCAAAAGGTAGGTAAGATCCCAGGGGAAGCAAGCCTAAGGGGAAAAACAGTTTAAGAGAGTGGGCAGTTTTTCAGAGAGAAATTATTAAGGACACAATAGCAAACTATCCCAGTGCGTAGGAAAGATAGGAAGTATTGCAAAAGACCACTGTGGCTTAACCAGGAAATCTTCAATGATCTGAAACTCAAAAAGAGTCCTACAAAAAGTGGAAACTAGGTCAAATTACAAAGGATGAATATAAACAAACAACACAAGTATGTAGAGACAAAATTAGAAAGGCCAAGGCACAAAACGAGATTAAATAGCTAGAGACATAAAGGGTAACAAGAAAACAGTTTACAAATACATTAGCAGCAAGAGGAAGACCAAGAACAGGTTAGGCCCATTATTCAGTGAGCGGGGGGAAAGTGGGGGGAACAATAACAGAAAATGTGAAAATGGCAGAAGTGCTAAATGACTTTTTTGTTTCCGTTTTCACCAAAAAGGTTAGTAGCGATTGGACATCTAACATAGTGAATGCCAGTGAAAATGAGGTAGGATCAGAGGCTAAAATATGGAAAGAACAACTTAAAAATTACTTAGACAAGTTAGATGTCTTCAAGTCACCTGATGAAATACATCCTAGAATACTCAAGGAACAGACTGAGGAGATATCTGAGCCATTAGCGATTATGTTTGAAAAGTCCTGGAAGGCAGGAGAGGTTCCAGAGGACTGGAAAAGGGCAAATCTAGTGCCAGTCTATTAAAAGGGAAATAAGGAAAACCCAGGGAATTACAGATGAGTCAGTGTAACTTCAGTACCTGGAAAGATAATGGAGCACATAATTAAGCAATCAATTTGCAGACACCTAGATTAGAAGATAGTGAGATAAGTGACAGTCAACAGGGATTTTTTGACAGAGTAACAAGCCTTGTGGATGGGGGGAAGTGGTAGATGTGGTATATCTTAACGTAAGGCTTTTGATATTGTCTCACATGATCTCCTCATAAACTAAGGAAATACAGCCTAGATCACTGGTTCTCAACCTATTTACCATTGTGGGCCGTATCCAGTACTATTTGTTTGGCCCTGAGGATGTCACATGGGCCACAGCTGTGCTGATTGGTCCGCAAGTGGCCCATGGGCCATAAGTTGAGAAACATTGGCCTAGATGGAGCTACTATAAGGTGGGTGCATAACTGGTTGGAAAATCATTCCCAGCGAGTAGTTATCAGTGGTTCACAGTCAAGCTGGAAGGGCGTATCGAGTGGGGATCAGTTCTGGGTCCAATTCTGTTCATCTTCATCAATGGTTTGATAATGATATAGAGAGTACACTTATAAAGTTTACAAATGATACCAAGCAGGAAGGAGTTGCAAGTGCTTTGGAGGATAGGATTAAAATTCAAAATGATCTGGACAAACTGGAGAAATGGTGCGAAGTAAATAGGATGAAATTGAATAAGGACAAATGCAAAGTACCCCACTTAGGAAGGAACAGTCAGTTGCACACATACAAAATGGGAAATGACTGTCTAGCAAGGAGTACTGCGGAAAGGGATCTGGGGATCATAGTGGGCCACGAGCTAAATATGAGTCAACAGTAATACACTATTGAAAGAAAAGCAAACATAATTCTGGGCTGTATAATGGGAGTTTTGTAAGCAAGACATGAGAAGTAATTCTTTCGGTCTACTCCACGCTGATTAGGCCTCAACTGGAGTATTGTGTCCAGTTCTGGGTGCCACATTTCAGGAAAGATGTGGACAAATTGGAGAAAGTCCAGAAAAGAGCAACAAAAATGATTAAAGGTCTAGAAACCATGACTTATGAGGAAGATGGAAAAAATTGGTTTTGTTTAATCTGAAGAAGAGAAGACTGAGTGGGGACATAACAGTTTTTAAGTACATAAAAGGTTGTTACAAGGAAGAGGGAGAAAAAAATTTTCTTAACCTCTGAGGCTAGGACAAGAAGTAATGAACTTAAATTGCAGGAAGGGAAGCGAGCCCGGCCGGGGCTCCGCTCTCCCCGGCGGCCAGAGTGCCGGGAGGAGGGCGGCTCTGCTGTCCCCGGAGGCCGGAGCACCGCGCCACGCCGCCCCCCTCCAGGTGCCGCCCCAAGCACAAGCTTGGTGGGCTGGTGCCTGGAGCCGGCCCTGAATGCAGAATAAGCTCCCAAGGAAAGTGGAGAAGCTCCATCAGTTGGTCTTTTAAGTCTAGACCCGACAAATACATTCGAAAATGTTCAGTGGAGAACAACCTAGCATTGTCAGGGAGCGGGATTGAATGATGTAAGAGGTTCTTTCCATCTCTGTCTTCTCTAATTGAATGAGACTATTTTTTATATTTAGAGGGGTTTTTTAATGGTGAATTTAAAAGCCCTATTGTGAGTCTCTTTTCTCTTATGGAAACAAAACCCATCCTTTACTATAACATTTGAGAGGATATTCCTAGGGTTCCCTTCTAGCAACAGCACTGGGGAGGAAATGGAAGGCAGCCCAGCTCCTACAGTCAGCTGGGCATGAGGGTCATGATCCAGCATTCCCCACCTGCATAGTTCTGAGGTAGTTGGGGGGGGGGGGAAAGAGTAGAAAGAAAGAACAGGGCAAACCCTCCTCCCCCTCCTCTTGGAGTAAGGGAGAAGACACCCATGCCCCTGTCTCCACAAAGTGATAGACAGAGGTCATGTTTGAGGCAAGCACATATCCCCGCAGTACCTCAGATTTCAAGGAGCAGCAGAGAGAACTATAACCAGCTTTGCTGTCTCTAGACGCTGCCCACCTGGGCTTCGAATTCTCCCATATGCAGTTTTTCTCCTCCCTAGTAGAGCAGCCCTTTGTTGTACTGTCAAAGTTTGGGGCTGGGGGAAATAAACTGAGTCTGACCTTTTCCTCTCCCCACCTTCAAGCTCACCCTCAGATCTGGGGAGGTCGACCCTACCCGGGGAGGAGAGAGTGGCTGGTCAGACACGTCTCCCATTTCTTCCCTTTACCCCATTCAGTGATGCTTCCAAAAGAGCCGTCCCCTTTACCTCTCTCTTCAAGCACAAGGCGAGCTGACATTGAACTGTTACTGTGTAAGGTATGGCAATCATCTCCACGCTTCTGCAGTAATTGACAGTCAGGAGCTGCCCTGCCCCCTCTCCTTTAGCTTCTTCCGCAGGGTCAGGGTGGGATGGGCGAGTCAATTCTTCATAATTTTAATTGATTTTCTTAAATTGACTCTAGCCCACCCGTTACCTAAAGGAGAAATGAGGAAAAAGAACAGGGAGAGATAAGATTGGTTCGGTGCTAGCACAATAATAAAATAATAAATAATCATAATAATAGTACTGCCTAGAGGTTTACTGTTTGCAAGAATGCATGCTGGTTCCGATGACTTGTCGCCAAGGACCTCTTTCTTGAGGTTATCCCTTTCAAGGGCTGAGGCATAAACCTGAAGCAAGATGCATCTTTAGGAGGGAAAGGACTGAATAGTGGGGAGAGGACGAGGAGGTTAGAGAGAAGCTGAGAGAATACCAGACACTTTTCTTTCCACCTCTCTTCCTCTTGCTTTACTCTCTCCTCTCACTCCTGTCTTCTCTTTTTCGTTGCTTTTTGAATGTGTATGAATCCCTTTCTTCCCTACCTTTTCTTTTCCATTCTCCCTTAGATGCACCCCAAACTATGAAAGGACACATTCAGGATATTTCAGATTAAATGCAAAGACATGTCAATGTGATTTCTTTCAGAGACACAGAACAGAGCTACTAACATGTGAGAATACTTCAAAACTCGGTTACTATGTTTAGACCATGAGCTCTTGGGAGCAGGGTACTCACCTTTGGTTAGTTTTTAAGATGCTGTGCACATTTATAGCACTATATAAAAATAATAGATACAATGAGGACTATTTTAAATTGCACTCACTGCTGCAGTATGGAACAGCAATATAGTCCATTGTTTATCTACGGTATTTGCATAAACTGGAGCAGCATCAGGGAACCAAATGTCTTTATCACAGAATAAGGAAATTAGTCTGCAGAAGGTCAGTGAATGACAGGAATGGTGGAAGTGTGGATGGTACGTAGCTTAGCAAAATCTGTTCTTTTAAAGGAAGAATATTTTAAAGGATAAAGTACATTTAAAACAAAACCCTGGATAATCAGATTTTTTTTAAAGCCGGAATTTCAAGTATTGGGAAAAGAAAATATTAAACTTTGACGGTTCAGATTGTACAAAAACTTCATCATAAAACAAAGAGTAAGTACATTATAAAGAATCAAATATTCAGACATAGCTGATGTGGATATAGCAAGACAGAAAACTTAGAGGCACTTAAATACCAAATCTTGTTATAAAATACCAAAATGTTACCGTAGCAAATAATATTAATTCACTTGTATGTAAGTATAAAGTGTCATATTTGAGCCACAAAGTATTTGGTTTATTAAATAATTGGATTTATCAGGTGGACTTCCTGAAGTAGGCATGAATTCAAAATAATTTTTTTAGACATAACTTCCATGAGAAGCTTAAAGTTTGAAGTCAGAATATTAGAAAATAAAGTAAAAGCCTTCTTATATGGAGCCGTAGTATTGATTTCTTTATCTTTTACCTCATGAAACAAAGTAGAAACAGAGTTCAGAACAAAAGATTAGTCAGTTATTGCGCTGACGCAATGACTAACCAGACAAAATGAGTTGAATTGGCCATATTGTATATTTACACAATTAGTCAGATTTTCTGATGGAAAGAAAGATGAGGGATATACAGGTGTATCTGTAAATGAAACAAAGAAAAAGAGGCCTTATTACGATTATATTATGCTGATTTTATATTTTCCACTTGAAAATTGGAATTGCTTTCTTAATTAATGCATAAGTGAAATGTATTGGTTCTTGGCACTGCAGCTCTGCTGTTTTGGTTCGTATCAGTATATTAGCTCAATTACAGTGTTGTGACTTGCATATTCCAGTCATTGGTCCTGCTGAACCCCAGGGGAGGACGGTGATTTTAATTTCATGCCTCAGTGGCTACAGTTAGTGACGGATGGGTCTTTCAGATAAGGGAATCGCTTTGTAAATTACCCATCGCTACCTCCTATACATGTGTCACTGGAAATAGCTTGGTGTGTACAGGAATGGCATCAGCCTCCACCCGTAACCCCTACGCTCCCCTCCCCTCAAGAAAAACAAAACAAAAACCCTGAAATGACACCAGCAACCTTCAGACAAGCATGTCGTCATTGAGAACTGCTAATTAGATGGCATGCATCATACCAAGGCGCATGGTAGAAGCAGGCAGTTGTTTGGTATATAAGCCTGTGATTTTGAGATACTATAACTGGGGCAGATTGTAAACAAGACATCTGTAGAGATGTCTGGACTATCCTGTGAGAGAAGGAAACAAGAAGAAGCAATTTTACTGAGGATCTTGGAACAACAGCGCTGTGCAGAGATTATGGCTGAGTGGCTCTTACAAGTTGTGTTTGATTTTTGTAATCCTGTAGTTCTCAATCTTTTTTTAGTCTTTCTTTATCATTTGACAGACATGAGTTAGTGTTTCATTTTCAGAACAGAACACCTGATTTGAATCAGTTATATTTTTAAGAATATTTTGTCTGTGTCTTCTTAGTGAATTAGAAAGAATGAAAACAATACAACTTGATTTATAATAATAAATTGCCTTTGACAATATAAATATAGATGCAAAAGAATAAATAGTTTTTTTCTATATAATTTACATTATCTGGAAGTAAATTGACATTCCATTTGCATGGCTCTTGTATCAGAAATAATACACTGTGGTTAATGTTTTAGTTATTTAAATATAGATAACCTATGATGATCTATAAAAATCCTTTTGAATATGAAGACACTGAAATTTTATCCAAAATTCATGCTTTGTCTCATTACTTTAACTGGGTGTTGTACTGTGGCGCACAGAGGAGAGAATACAAAGTGTCCCCAGTTAGATAATTGTCTGTTTACTATTTAGTAATTAGCTTTGAAATACATTCTGTTAAAAATCTGTCAAGTAGTTATGGGTTTCAAAATGTTATTCTCTGTGACTTTCATTTGTAATATACCCACAAAGCATCTCCTGTGTTCTCTTTGGTTGACGTATCAGTAGTTCTATAGATAAGTCCTTTTGTTTTAGGTTAAAATTCTAATGCTGTATTATTACATGACCTGTTAAACAACAATAAACTATTCCAGATAAAGCAATAGCTTATTTTCCAAAGGAAAAAGCTTTAGTAAGAAATGATGAGAACATACCTTTTTAAAATTGTACTTTATGATTTTCCAGTTCAGAATCCAGGCTTCCCTAAACCCTTCCTTAGTGGCTATCAACGCTGTCTGTTTTCTCAAACGTGTATGGATTTTTTTGTTTTGTTTTAATGAGCACTATTAAATGAACCTCTGTTTCTTGCCACCTGAATCCTTGTTGATAAAATATCATGCCTGCAGGCAACTGAAAGCACAGAGGTAATGTTTGTCACCCAGCCAGTTCAGGACTCTGTTTCTGTGGCTGGGCTAAAGCAGAATGTATAGTCTACAAGATCTTAGGGAAAAAGAAGAACAGGAGTACTTGTGGCACCTTAGAGACTAACAAATTTATTAGAGCATAAGCTNATAGAGTCCTGTGTCAGGGAGTGGCCACTTAGAGACTGAGGTCTCAGTACGATGAAGTGCTTGGTACCTGTTAACAATGGGGACTCTTGTTCATTTGACACCAAGAGATCCCTTGAATACCAGAACTCTTGATAGGTTTCAGAGTAACAGCCGTGTTAGTCTGTATCCGCAAAAAGAAGAACAGGAGTACTTGTGGCACCTTAGAGACTAACAAATTTATTAGAGCATAAGCTGTCGTGGACTACAGCCCACTTCTCATATGCATCCGAAGAAGTGGGCTGTAGTCCACGAAAGCTTATGCTCTAATAAATTTGTTAGTCTCTAAGGTGCCACAAGTACTCCTGTTCTTCTTTTTGCGGATACAGACTAACACGGCTGCTACTCTGAAAGATCTTAGGGGTACTTTGTCAGTTTATTCTGAATACCTTTAGAGAACTGGAGGCTGACAGTCCCTTATCAACCTGCATCGTGAAGTATTATTTACGTGTGCTTTGGATCTTGTGCTGTAGCCAATCTAGCACAGAGCAAGCAAGAAGGGAAATGGTCTTTTTGTACCTCCCAGAATCTGTCTTCATATTTTCCAGGCATTAGTTTAGTTGCTTTCTTTCTTATAAAAAGAAAAGGGAAACCTCGATGAAACTAAGCATTGAGTTTATAGTGAAATGGCAAAAACCTATTGTCCTAAAGGAATAAAATCTGTCAACAGCAAAAGTATTTTCTGTGTAGTTTGTGTTCTTCTGTGCACTGTACATCAGGTATTAACAATTTGATTGGCAGAATAAGAAGAATGAAATTGGAAGAGAAATGCACGTTAAGATCTTCCATGGTAATAAGTAAGAAATGCATGCAAAACTGTAGAAGTAAACTTTAAAATTTTACATCATTCTCTAGAATTCAGCACCCTGGAAAGGAAAACCGTTCCAGTGATAACATCTAATAGACTAGAAATCTTCGTTTAAATTAAAAAGCCACCATGGCTAAGGGAGATTTTCAGGTAACTCCTAACAAAAAGGGCCTCTAGCATATTCATTGCCTGAAAAAGGGAATCAGTTATACTGGAAAAGCTGTATATGATTTGGCAACACAGAATGAGCTTTGTTAATTGCTTAGCCTGACTCGGTCATGCCTTCACTGCTGAATTATGGTTACCAAGCTGATTGCTCTAGATTTAGTGTTTGACGAGTCACTGTTTGAACAATAACGTGATGTTTTGCTCTCCGCAGGCCCACGAGCGATCAGAGAGCTCAGAGGTGGCTTTTGTTACCCAGCTTGTGAAAAAGCTGATGATCATCATTGCACGACCGGCTCGACTGCTTGAGTGCCTGGTAAGCACAATCCTCAGAAGAAAGTGTATCTGTTTTGAAGTGCCTGATTGGGTACACAAGACAGGAAGAAGAACCAATTCTTACAGGGAAAATATGTTTTTGAAAAAATAGGTCCAAATCCAAAATAAGGACACATAGGGCCTCTCTGGACGTGTAGAGCCCATAAAGTGGGTATAAATTGCCAGAACAGCTTAAAGGAGCTAGCCTACTTAAAGGATCCTTAGTGCAAATGAGAATTGGACTCTGAGGGTATGTCTACACAGCAAAGGAAAACCTGTGACTGGCCCCTGCCAGCTGACTCGGGCTCGGGCTGCAGGACAGTTTCATTGTTGTGTGGACTTCCGGGCTTGGGCTGGAGCCCGAACTCTGGGATCCTTTCCCCCTCAGGGCTCAAGAGCCCAAACCCAGAAGTCTACACAGCAGTGAAACAGCCCTGTGAGCCCACTTCAACTGGCACAGGCCGACGTGGGTTTTTCTTTGCTGTGTAGATGTACTCTGAATTTTTTAAAAAATTGTCACGTTCTCTGAGTGTGGAACTAGACGTGTGCAGGTGGGGACAATCCAAGGGAGTCTGTAAGCAAGATTAAATTCTGTACAGAACAGCCTGAATATATTGAAGAGCAAGTCATACATTTCTTTCTAAACTACCCACTCAGACTAGTAAGAGGACATAATTTTACACTTAGTTCTGGACAGTAGGAACAAAGAATGCGGGCCGTACCTGCAGAATGGGGACTCAGTGTCTTGAAAAGCAGTGACTCTGAAAAGGATTTCGGGATCATAGTGGACAGACAGCTGAACGTGAGCTACCAGTGTAATATTGTGGGGAAAGGGGCTAATATGATCCTTGGATGTACAAAAAGGGGAGTGGGGAGGTGATTTTATTTCTGTAGCTGGCATTGAGTGAGATTGGTATTGGAATACAATACTGTGTTCAAACATCAAACAAAGAGATGCTGAAAAATTGGAGAGAGTGCAGACAAGAGCCCCAAAACGATTCAGGGGCTGGCGAAAATGCCTTTCAATGACTGACTTAAGGAGCTCAATCTGTTTAGTTTATCAAAAAGATCAAGAGGTGATTTTATTGTGGTATATGGGTACCTCTGTGGAGAGAAAATACAAGGAATTTAAAGGCTCTTTAATCTAGCAGAGAAATGGAGAACAAAAATCAGTGGAGTTGAAGCCAAAATAGTCAAATGAGAAATAAAGCATATATATTTAACAGTGAGGATGATTAACAGTTGGAACAAACTACCGGAAGTGGTAGATTCTCCATCTCAGTTCAAATCCAGACTTGGATGCCTTTCTGGAAGAGATGCTTTAGTGAAACATGTTATTGGGCTCAATACAGGGCTAGTCACTGGATGAAATTATCTGGCTCCGTGTTACACAGGAGGTCAGATTAGATCCTCTAATGCAGGGGTGGCCAACCTACGGCTCCGGAGCCACATGCGGCTCTTCAGAAGTTAATATGCGGCTCCTTGTACAGGCACCAACTCCGGGCTGGAGTTACAGGCGCCAACTTTCCAATGTGCCGGGGGTTGCTCACTGCTCAACCCCTGGCTCTGCCACAGGCCCTGCCCCCACTCCATTCCTTCCCGCCCCCTCCCCTGAGCCTGCCGTGCCCTCGCTCCTCCCCCTGAGTCTCATGCATGCCATGAAACAGCTGATCGGGAGGTGCTGATTGGTGGGGCTGCCAGTGGGCAGGAGGCACTGGAAGCAGTGGGGAGCTGATAGGGGGCTGCTGACGTATAACTGTGGCTCTTTGGCAATGTACATTGGTAAATTCTGGCTCCTTCTCAGGCTCAGGTTGGCCACCCCTGCTCTAATGGGCCCTTCTGGCCTTGGAACCTATCAAGCTGAGTAAAGCTGCCTCTTTTTCAGGCATTATTGCAGCTAGATCACTTTTGGTATGATCCTGCTTAGAGATAGGCAGTGGCACAGCTCATGTAAGAAGCAAACTTTCAGAAGTTAATATGAGATTGTACCAACAAGGGACAGAGGGTCCTCTGGCACCTTTAAGACTAACAGAAGTATTGGGAGCATACGCTTTCGTGGGTAAGAACCTCACTTCTTCAGATGCAAGTAAAGCACAGGACCCTCTGTTGCTTTTTACAGATTCATACTAACACGGCTACCCCTCTGATACTTGATACCAACAAGGAGTGAGTTTCAGCATGTGAGCTGTTGGAAGACAAACTAGCTGTGTGAAGCTTTTTTCATAAGATGAACAGCTCAGTGCAACAAGACTTTGGGTTTTTTTTTTGGTTTTTGTTTTTTTTTTTTGCAAGGAGGAAAATTGACAACAAAATATATGTTTGTATTTTAATCTAGCTGAGTTTTCTTGAATAATAAAATTGAGAGTATAAGGCAGTTATTTACTGCATTGAGTCTTTCAACTCTCAGTGAATTTTCAAAGCGGTCATGGGGATTTTGCCGTATTGAGTGACTCATTAATTTTAACAATTTACTTGAAAATCTTCCCCACAAGTTGAAATTGGGATTGAAAAAGCAAAACTAAACTGAAATAGATTGCTATGAATCTCGTGGTGCTTACTTTGCTTAATACTGAAATTGATACATGTGTCACTAGAATAGCACACATCACCTTAGAAGGGTAAGAGAGCATTTGCCAAAGTTTAATGCCATCTCTATAGTGTGGTATTCCTCTTGGAAGCACTTCCTAAATCATACGTGCCATTAGCTGCAAATTAATGTATCAAGAGGTTCCTGTGCTAGCTGCCGCACCTGTCCTTCTGAGACCAGCGTGGGAGCAGGTGGAGGCAATAGAGTCTCTGAGATTTGAGTAATGAACTCCAAAGCTTGTAGTGACAGCCCTGAAAACAAAGTGGCAAGACCCCAAAGTATATAAATACTGTATAGTTCACTATTTTAGTATTCTCTGTGTGTTTTAAAGCACTCTATCTGCCTAACCATTTTAAGAAAGTTATTTATCTTATTCTACTGACCATAGTGCCATCAGTGCTAGCGTTCCATCTGATACTGCATATGGGAGCAAGAGGATCCTAATAGACAGCTTTCCATTGTAATAGTTTGGCTGTCAGTTTTCTCTTACACTTCGGAGCATGTGAATTCACCCATTTTTATAACTTAACCTTTGATTTTGCTGTGCTTTCATCAGACCAGATGTGCTGTTAAATTATACAAAATGTACTAAAATTGTTTCATAGGAAACAAATGCCATATCCAGCCATTCATATGACTCCTGCTTCTTCAATACAAAATGAAATGACTGAGCATGTAGGTCAGGTGAGGAAATTGGAGTAATGGGCGTAAAGGGTTGTAATTGTTTTGTACAATTTTGGTTATTTAATGTTTAAGTCTTACCTACCAGATTGTAAAATGTTTATTAAGGGCTGAGCATTTGGGCTTTGAAGGCAGCAATTCGGGCTCTCAGGTGAATACGTTAAGTAGACACATTTTTCAAATGTGTGTTATTTACCAATGAGACCCTCTCTTGGGGGAAATGTGCAATTTAACAGTGGTTTTTGACAGTGGTATTATATTGCAGACTGGAACACTGCTGCAGGAGGCTATTCCATTCGGTTATGTAAAACTACATTTAGAGGCGCTCTTAAAAGTATTTTCTACTAAAAAGATTAGTACAGCTCTATTGATTCCACCTCTCTTCCCCGTTCCTTCTTCCATCCTTTCCTTGTCTGTTATCTTTAACTATTATCTATCCACTGGCTGCTTTCTCTCCCCCAGTAAGTCAGTCTTATCTTGAAAAAAAATCCTTCCCTACTGCCCACTCCACCTGCCCCACTAGCCTTTTCCTACTACTTGCCTGTGTCTGAGCCTCACAGTTCGTAGACTTTGTCTCCACCAACTCTCCCTCTGATCTAGTTCCTGTCTGCTGCTCTTACGAAGATCACTAATGACTTCTTCCTAGCCAAGTCAGAGGCACTTCTCATCTCCTTCACTCATTGCTGCCTTTGGCAATATTGCCTATTATTTGCTTAGTGCTGATTTTGAGCTCATCACCAAATGGATTATACAACAAAGTGGTCTTTGCTCCAAGGTGCTAACAATTTTAAAAGTACCCTTTTCCTCCTCTACTTTCTCTCCTCTCTTGATTGTTATGATTGTATTTATTTTTGGGTTTGATTTTTTTTTTTTGGTCATCTCCTGTCTTGCTAACCACTCTTTCAGGTAAATTGTGCTGTTTGATGTCAGTCACTGATCCACTGTACAAAACTATTACTCAGTTCAAAATAATTTGGTAGTCTTTGCACAGGAGTCCAGCACTGGTAAACAACAAGGTTTGCAGATCAGAGTTAAAGGTACTTTAGCAACACTGTTTTAGCTGAAGCATGTGCATCCTGCCTGACTATCAAGTGGTCCTAGTCACCGCTGACAGGTTAATAGTTTAGAGCAGTTTGACAAACAGAAATTAAATCTTCTGTGATACTGAAATTCGTAACTGCATGCATGCAACATGGTTTGAAGCAAGATTACTGCCTTTATAGAATGTTTTGCTCAGCTAATTAAGTTTGATGGGAGCTTGCTGTTGAGTGGCTTAATTCATCTTTCTACCATACTGAGATGGCAGAAAACTTCACATAGGTCCTCACCTCAAAACTTCTGTTTCTATAGTGTACATCATGGATTGTAACAGCATAAGAACTTGGGGCAAGCTAAATATTTGAGGTATCATGACCTACTGCATAAATCCCCTACTGCCAACTTTTGTTTTATGAAATGTTTTCTTACCATCCCTGTTGTCTCTGTTCATTGGCAAGGCCAGTTGATCCAAGGATATAGACATCCAGCACAGTCTCTGAATACATCTAATGGTTTACATTTTTCTAGAGCAGGAGGCTGTGTGCATCATGTCGATATACTTGTGACTAGGTGTTTTGCAGCATCATTCAGCCTTGGAGTCAGTTTTGGATATATTTGAGCAGGCTAGATGTTAAAGCTTAACAATAACCATGCTTTTCCCCTCCTCCTCTGTGGGCATTAAAACAACAACAAATTCTCTTTTAATTTTGGAATCAAATCACTCAGATCTCTGGTCTTACTCTTTCTTTTCTTCCTTTAGGAGTTTGATCCCGAAGAGTTCTACCATCTGTTAGAAGCTGCCGAAGGTCATGCCAAGGAAGGGCAAGGAATTAAATGCGACATTCCTCGTTACATTATCAGCCAGCTGGGCCTTACCCGGGATCCCCTGGAGGGTGAGAACTTCTTACTTTGCATCCTTTGGGCTAAAAGCCTTTCCAAATATGAAATATGAGCCATCTTCACTGGTCGTTGCTCTGTTAAATGAGAATTTTTTCCCCTTTAATTCATATGCCTCTTTTTTTCCTCGTCCTCTGTTGCTGTTCTCAAAATGTAAACTGTCCTTTCGCCCTCTAATTACCTGTTATTTTCTGTGTTACTTTTTAACCATTTATGCTCTGGTGTTTGACAGTGAAACTAGATTGCTCAGTTTTGTTTTTGTTTGTAATCTGCTGTTTATAGCAGGTCCACTTGGTGATTCAAAGGCACTGCCAAATGCTCCGTTGTTGAGGTTTCCTGCACAATACAGGAATGTTTAGGATCAAAATTTTCATTGAAATTTCAAGAACAATACTTTAAATTGAATTCCTATTAGGTTTTGTTAGCCTTTATTTAAAAAAAAAAATGAATCTCATTTTTGGATTTTACAATGACATTGTCCTTTGAATATTGTTATATTTTACTACTTCTCTGCCAACTCAGACAATCTATTTGTTTTACTTTTACTGTTGCATTTGCTCAGAAAGTTGGAATCTGGTTCTTTGGAATGTTTCCTGACTTTCTGCAGTATTCTCCATGAGATTAGTGGGTGTGTGCAGTGACAAGCCCTGTTATGAGTAAAACCCACTGTACAGATAGCAGAATTCTCCTTTGCTGCACTTAATGCTCTTGCCTGCTCCATGGAACAGTCATATTTCTGGATTAAGTAATCTGTTTTAAGCACTCTGTGGTGAAATCACTGAGGTGTGGAGTAGCCATAAAAAGGCCCATTTTGCAGCACAGTCAGCACAGGTCCACTACACAGAGGGACCTCATGAGGGCCATTCCAAAGCCCCCTACCATGAATACTGCAAAGCCATAGAGTCTGTGTATAGGTACAGGGGAGTTGCAGGGTCATTGTCTGAGTGGATCAATTGGCCACAGTCCCTGCATTTTGGACTGAGTAGTGCAGGAGTCCGCAGATGCTGCTTCACTGAAGAGACTGTATTAACAGACACAGACTGACCGGTTTGGGAGTTGGAGAGGAGTCTGTTATCCTAGCTTTTGTGTTGGTTCCCTGAGGAGCAAAGTTTGTTTACTCAAGCTTTGCATGAGGGGCCTGGACTATTATCATTTTTGTAGCATTAACAATATGTTCTCTGCTATACAAGGCAAAAAAGTACAGACAATTCTTGCCCAGAGAACCTACAGTCTCCGTGATAACCACAGGGGTGACAGGGTGCAGTGGGAGAGACAGGAGAGAGAGGTTAGAGGATGGGGGAAGTTTGAGAGTGGGAAGGTGTTTTGTTCCCTTATTGGGTAACTCAGAGCACTACAGACTGCAACAGCGTTGCCATATTGTATGAAGCATTTGTTAACCCTCCAATGAATAGTGTAGACATTTGGGGTTTTTTAATAGGTATACCTAGAATGAGTATTTGCTAAATGTGATGTCAGTCAGTCATTATAAATTCATATGATAGGTATAGTCTATTCCAGGGGTTGGCAACATTCGGCACGTGGCTCGCCAAGGTAAGCACCCTAGCGGGCCGGGCCAGTTTATTTACCTGCTGACGTGGCAGGTTCGGCCGATCGCGGCCCCCGATCGCTGCGGTTCGCCGTCCCGGGCCAATGGGGGCAGCGGGAAGCGACACGGGCCGAGGCATGTGCTTGCCGCGGCTTCCCACCACCCCCATTGGCCCGGGACGGCGAACCACAGCCAGTGGGAGCCGCGATCGGCCGAACCTGCCGTGTCAGCAGGTAAATAAACTGGCCCGGCCCGCTAGGGTGCTTACCCTGGCGAGCCGCGTACCAAACGTTGCCGACCCCTTGTCTATACTTCTGAGAGTTCATCTAGATCAGTGGTAGTCAACTTATTTATCATTGTGGGCCGCATCCACACAATATATATATACTATTTGTATGACCCTGAAGATGTCACGTGGGCCGCAGCTGTGTTTCGATTGGGCCTCAGGCAGACCACAGCTGAGAATCATGGATCTAGATGCAGAAGTTTATACTCCTGGTCCCCAAAAGGCCTTTAATCATTTAAATTTTTTTTGTTAACTTGTACAGTGTTTCAAGCAACCTGTTTTTGTAAAGGGAGATAATTTACAGTATATTTTACATATACAGACTTTAAAAATATTGTACGTTATATTAAACATTGGCGAATTTTTAAAAGATCTTGAGAATGTATTGGCGATCTGTTTTGTCAAAACTTGAGAGAGTCAGTCAAATTGCAGTACCTTTTTTGGGTTAAATATCAAGGATCCTTACTAATTGAGGATTATCATTATACTAGGGTGCAAATAATAGGATCCATATATTCCCGGCACCCTTACCAACCATCTCTGTCCAGCACATGCTCTTAATCTATCCTCCTGCCCCATTCCTCAAGGGTGATCTGGAAGAGGCTGAGCAGGTCTGGCAGCCCTTCTAGACCTCAGTGTACTACATGGTAAAATTCATGTGCTTTCTAATATGGTCCTGGGCTCAGAGCCCCAGAAAATCTAAACTTTGAAATCAGTGAGTTATTGCACAATTAAATATTTCATCTCCGTGTTTTGTTAATCTCGTTTAATCTCTTTTCTTTTGAGATATTTATTGGCACAAATTTTGCTTCCATGCTTGGCTCAGCAACAATAAAACCTGCCACAGAGACTGGAAGTTACCACAGAATTTGGCAACAGTTGAACTTTGGTTTTCTTTTTCTCGTGGAAGCAGTTTTACCTTAATTTCTGCAATATTTGTCAGAATTACGGAGTGACAGGTTGGCAAGCAACATCAGACGAACAGCTTTTTAGCAAAATGTTCACCAGAGGTTACTGAATGCAATTTAATTAATTGTATCTGTTGAAATCTGATATAAAGTGACGTTTCCGTTGATCCCTGTCAGGGAGGGAGAGAACCTTTCATTTACTTATTTCCTATAAAAAATTGTGTAAAGGTGTCAAGGTGCCTCATTTTCTTTCTACGAAATGGAACTATAGAAATGTCCATTTAGAGATTTCTTTTAGATACCAATACGCTTCTAGCCTGTTGCCCTTTGGATGTGGGATTGATCCTGGGAGGTGCTTAGCAACTCCTGAAAGGAGCTGAGCATGCTAAACTCCCACTAACTTCCCCATTGTTTGAAGGTGCTTGGTACCTTGCAGAATTGGGCTAACTAGAGACAAGAAATTTTTTAGAAATCTAATTTCCATGCACTAATGGGACGAGTATACCTGCATGGACATAAATGTGCGGACGCATGCCTCTTACCTTTAACAAATTGCTGATTTTGCTGGAGAAATAGTAATAGCATTACCTTAGTATTTGCATTTATTCCTTACCCTTGTTGTAGGGAATATCTAGAATGCTACAAAATACTGAGGTAAGGATAATTGGTTGTCTTTATATGAGGCATTACCTAAAACAGCTGGCAAGATTTTAGAGGTGACTATTGTGTAATAGTATAACATTTTTTGCAGGAAAGGAAGAAATGTGCTTTTCTGACATCTACAAATACTTTCTAAAATGCTGTTTCTTTGCCATATAGAAACAGATTAATTATATATTGAGATGGATATAAATAGTTGTTCTTTGTTGTTTGCAGAAATGGCCCAGCTGAATAGCTATGACAGTCCAGACACTCCAGAAACAGATGATTCAGTTGAGGTAAAGAAGCAATATACTTGTGCTGTCTACCTATTTCTTCCCTAGAAAGAAACAGTCTAATACAATCGTAAAAGATTTGTTAGGAAAACAAGATTATAATACAATGTATATTATAAACCACTGAATATTTTTAACAACATTTATTTGGTAAATGATTTAAAAATACTTTTAAAAGCTAACTTGCATGTTTATAGAAACTTGGACATAGCTCTATAAATACTGTAAAGAAGTAATGATTTAAAGATAACAGCAACTAATAGAGGCAAATGGATATGGACAGGAATTATCAAGAAGGTTGACAATGTTTTTTTTTTTTTTTACAACCATTAACAAAAATGGGGCTAAGGAAAGAAATGTGTTGGCATAGGTAAAGAATCTTGGGGAGTGAATTTAGGTTCCCAAGACAAGGATTTACTAATGATTTGTTGGGTAAATGTAGTCATTTATCTCTTCAGGCTTCATAGATCTGTAGGTTTCACTTTGATTGTGTAACAAAAATGCCAGTTTATTTAAAAGATCTATTAGGGAAAGACCAACTTTTGGGGGTGGGGTGACGGGGGAAGCTCCAGGGCTCCTAGGGATGCGAACTACATGTCGATGCGAGGTGGAATTTTCAAAAGTGCCTATGTGCTAGATTCTGCAAGGTACTTAGGCAGCTAAATCCACCACTTATGTGCCATTGACTTCCTTAAAACCACTGCTCAGCTGCCACCTAACCCCACAGGTGTCCAAGTTCTCAAGGTGTCTAAGTTTCCACCAGTAGGCACATGCAAAGTCACCTAAGCATTGATGCTGCCTCCACAGCTAACAAACTACTCAGAGCCCTGGCTGAAGCCAAAGCCAAAGAAACGGGATTCTCAAACTAGACTTTCCCCTGCCTGTCTCACCAGCAGAGCCTGATCCCATAGGCATTCTCAGAGTCTGCCCAAGACACAATACCTGTCACAAAAGAATACAGATCAGGAATTTGTGTGTGTATAAATACGTGTCCCCTGGCCTAATGGTTAGGGCACTCCGGGAGATGTGGATTCAAATCCCTGGTCCAGAGCAGGGACTTGAACCCAGGTCTCCTGGGTCCCTGGTGAATGCCCTAGCCACTGAGCTGTTGGGTATAATGACATTGGGGTCTCTCTTGTGAAAGATCTGGATTTCAGCTTCAAGAGTGTAGGCTACCAGAGCGGCTGACTTGGCATAAGTGCCTAACTCCAGAAAAGGGGTTCACAGCTGAAAATCCTGAGCGGAAGGAGGTGCCTCTCTCTGGCCCATCAGTTAAGCACCTTCCCTCTGTATTTCACTCCTGGCTACCTTAAGGCAGTTCCCCGCTCCGCTGGCTGGTTTCTGAGGCAGGTAACTCTCCCCATGTATTGAATGGGGAGCCTGGGTGCATAACTCAGGGCTGAGGGTTGGATTCCACTAGGTGGCAAGGCACCTCGGGGTTAGGCATTGCAATACCTAAGTATTTTTGTAGATTTGGCCCTGAGTAATTTAGGAACGTAAGTCCCACTGACTTCTAAATAATTTACCACTCCATACGGCTAAATGCAGTGCCTTGCATGATGACAGGTGGGGTGACTCTTGTACTTTTTGCGGATACAGAACAACACGGCTGCTACTCTGAAACCTAAATAATTTAGGAACTTTGACCATCCCACCGCAGTCTACAGCATAAAGTAAATTCTGCTTGTCTGTAGTATGACTGCAAACAGTACAAAATAATCTCTGCTGGAAGTGCACAATGAAAATGGAAGAATACAAACATAACTTGCAGTTGCTGAGGAACTCATCGTTTCTGAGCTAATATCCTGATTAGTATAAGAATATAACAGGGAGGAAGGATGATCCTGGGACTCAGAAGATCTGGATTTTGTTCCCATTTCTGCCACAGATCTCCTGAGTAACTTTGAGCAAGTCACCTGGTGTGTCTGCCTCAGTGTCTGTCAGTTTTGAGCTCCTCGAGTGAAAGTAACTCAAAAAGCATAACGTATATTGTTGTTAGAAATATTTCAGCTTATTCAATACTGTGGCTCCTGGCAGGCTATTGAGCATTATCAGAAAGTCAATGCAAAGGCTTCTCTGAGTTCCATGGTAGTTTAAAAAACAAACATCATTCATTCACAACAGAAGGATATTAGAAGGCTACCAGAGAAGGGGAATGGATCTGTGATCTAACAGAAATCAAAATGTATTTAGTATGAAGAATTAAATGGAAGATTTCAGTATGACAGTGGTTTAAATATGGCAACCATTTCTTCAGTTATAGTATGTCAAGGGAAAGGAGTAAATATAAAATATATTATACCACCAAATATTTGAGACATAGACATACATACAGAGCTTCCAGTTACAAAACAAAAATTCCAGGAAAATAGATTTTTTTTTTGTTTTTCTTTAAATTAAGATTTTCATATTTTCTACCCAGCAGCGAATTTTTTGGAAGTACATTTTTTAAAAGTAGGCTAGATTCTGGTGAACTGCAGAGAAAAAAAAATCCCTTCTCCTTGATTTTCAGAGTCGCGGGGTCCCTGCGCAGTCAAAGAAAGCTCCCTCTGAAGAGGACTTTGAAAACATTAAGCTAATCAGCAACGGGGCTTATGGGTAAGGTATTCAGCTTGTGTCCACATTTTGCTTTTCAAGAAGATGTTAATGTCAAGCCACCTGATAAAGAATTAGGCCTTTCAGGCTGTTGTTCGTTATATGCCCTTTCCAGCTGCTTGCTATATTACACTACAACTTTGACCTCAAGCCCTATTATGCTGTAACTTTTTCTGCTAAGTTTGCCTTCACAGTATGTGGATAAAATTAAACATACTCATATACGATAGGTTAATGTGACATTTGAGAGGTTACTATTGAGGTATGACATGTGTTATCCAGGGAAAGTATCTCTATGAATAATGGTGTCATGTAGTTTACATTTTGTTTACATTATAGTATTTCTTACAGGAAAGAATATAATAATAAAACGCATTTGTTTGTTAGCACCACATACCCAGACATAAGTTCAATATTTATTAAAACTAGACGTTAAAGTGTAATTTCACTGTGAAGTGTTGCTGTGTAAAAATGTCCTAATGTTTCATTGTGTCTTAACAGATTTGCTCAGTTTACAAGTTAAAAATCCAACTGCCAGCCCCACACAAAGAACCCAGAATTTGCAATTTGAGATTACAAGTTTGGTTAATTAAGCTAATAGTGTTGATGTAATATACTTAGACTTCTGTAAGGCATTTGACTTAGTACGACATGACACTTTGATTAAAAAACTAGAAAGATATATTAACGTGGTACACGTTAAATTGATTAAAAGCTGGCTAACTGATAGGTCTCAAAATGTAATTGTAAAGGGGGAATCATCATCAAATGTGTGTTTCTAGTGGGATCCCACAGGAATAGGTCATTTGCCTGACGCTATTTAACATTTTTAGTATTGACCTGTAAGAAGACATAAAATCATCACTGATAAAGTTTGCCAATCACACACAGATTGGGGGAGTGGTATATAATGAAGAGGACAGGTCACTGATAAAGTGAGCTGGATTTCTTGGTAAGCAGGGGGGCAAGCAAACAATGTGTTTTAATATGTCCAAATGTAAACGTGTACATCTAGGAATAAAGAATGTAGGCCATACTTACAGGATGGGTGACAATCCTGGGAAGCAGTAACTGTGAAAAAGATTTGATGGTCATCGTGGATAATCAGCTGAATAGGAGCTCCCAGTGTGACTCTGTTGCGATCCTTGGATAAATAAACAGGGGAGTCTTGCGTAGGAGTAGAGGGGTTATTTTACTTCTGTATTTGGCACTTGTGCAACCACTGCTGGAAAACTGGTTCCAGTTCTGGTGTCCACAATTGAAGAAGGATGTTGATAAATTTGAGAGGGTTAGAGAAGAGCCATGAGAATGATCAAAGGACTGGAAAACATGCTTTATAGGAGCTCAATCTATTTAGCTTAACAAAGAGACGGTTAAGAGGTGATTGATTAGTCCAAAAACCTACATGGGAAACAAATATTTAATAATAGACTCTTCAGTCTAGCAGACAAATGTATAACACGATCCACTGGCTGGAAGTTTCAGGCTAGAAACAAGGTGTAATTCATCAAAGGTGTGAGTAATTAACCATTTGAACAACGGACCAAGAGTTGTGGTGGATTCTCTGTCACCAGCAATTTTTAAATTAGGATTGGATGTTTTTCTAAAAGATCTGCTCTAGGAATTATTGTGGGGAAGTTCTCTGGCCTGCGTTATAGAGGAGATCAGATGAGATGATCTTGGGCCCTTCTGGCCTTGGAATCTGTGAATCTCTGAAACGCCATTTGGGTTCTTTCTGGCTGTGACATCATAACCAGTGATATTCAGCAGTATACCTGTGCTGCCCCATTGATTTCAATGGGACTTAACCACTGTGCTTAAAGTTAAGCATGTGCTGGAGCTCTTTGTTGAATTAAATGAAAATGTAATAACGTATTTTCGTCAGTAAAGTAAAAAGGGGAGAGCAGATCGGAGAGCCAGTTTGTTAGATAAGAAAGTGCCATTTTTACAGTCACTTTTTCCATGTAGACCCATGTTTTCTAGTACATCCTTCTACGGTATGTTTACACTGCAGTTAGACCTCTGTGACTGGCCCATGCCAGCTAGCTCAGGCTAAAGGGCTGTTTAATTGCGGTGTAGATGTTCGGGCTGGAGCCTGGGCTCTTCAATCTTGCAAAGTAGAAGGGTCCCAGAATTCGGGCTGCAGCCTGAACACCTACACTGCAATGAAACAGCCCCTTCGCCCAAGCCCCGTAAGCCCAAGACAGCTGGCACGGGCCAGCCATAGGTGTCTAATTGTAGTGTAGACATTCCTTAAAAGGCTAGAGGTGGTTTGCTCAGAGTCATATCCTTACTATATATACTACATACTTTATCCAGCTGATATGATACTATGTTAAATAGAATCCAGTAAGCCACTCCAGAGACAGGGGAGTAAGTATTGATTCAGTAGAGCAAGCTAACTGAATGAAAACCTTATTTGCAAACTGTACTATGAATGTGCGGACAAAGATGTGCAAATGGTAGAAATGAAAAGGATATTTTACCACCGGAAATCTTTCAGCATCATGTTGTTACAGCTAATCAAACTCCTTTAATTTGTGGAGCTTGGAAGGAAGTTGCACTGATCCCATTCATTTTAGGTCATTTTTCAGTTGACTGGTGATGTTCATCATTTCAGTATTTATTACAAGTATGTGCCTCTACATATAGCCAAGATTGTGTGCTACATTCTTCATTTATTGTCTGGACATTCAGAAATGCTACAGGAGTGTGTGGTTTTTGATGTAATCTCACAGGACCCTAGTCTTATTTCTGATGGAGGAATTGCAATTTTAATTTTAGTATGCAAGAATCTCATAAAGTTGCAAGAGCTTTCCTTGTTTAAGGCTGAGCTAGTCTCTCTGCTGAGAATATGTATCAGAGGGGTAGCCGTGTTAGTCTGGATCTGTAAAAAGCAACAGAGAGTCCTGTGGCACCTTTAAGACTAACAGATGTACTGGAGCATAAGCTTTCGTGGGTGAATGCCCATTTCATCAGACGCATATAATGGAAGTTTCCAGGGGCAGGTATAAATATGCTGGCAAGAATCAGTCTGGCGATAACGAGGTTAGTTCAATCAGGGAGGGTGAGGTCCTCTGCTAGCAGTTGAAGGGAGGAGAAACTGCTTCTGTAGTTGGCTAGTCATTCACAGTCTGTGTTTAATCCTGATCTGATGGTGTCAAATTTGCAAATGAAGCTCAGCAGTTTCTCTTTGGAGTCTGATCCTGAAGTTTTTTTGTTGTAAGATGGCTACCTTTACATCTGCTATTGTGTGGCCAGGAAGGTTGAAGTGTTCTCCTACAGGTTTTTGTATATTGCCATTCCTGATATCTGACTTGTGTCCATTTATCCTTTTACGTAGTGACTGTCCAGTTTGGCCAATGTACATAGCAGAGGGGCATTGCTGGCACATGATGGCATATATAACATTGGTGGACGTGCAGGTGAATGAACCGGTGATGTTGTAACTGATCTGGTTAGGTCCTGTGATGGTGTTGCTGGTGTAGATATGTGGGCAGAGTTGGCATCGAGATTTGTTGCATGGGTTGGTTCCTGAGTTAGAGTTGTTATGGCGCGGTGTGTGGTTGCTGGTGAGAATATACTTAAGGTTGGCAGGTTGTCTGTGGGCGAAGACTGGCCTGCCTCCCAAGGTCTGTGAAAGAGAGGGATCATTGTCCAGGATGGGTTGTAGATCACTAATGATGCATTGGAGACGTTTAAGCTGAGGACTGTAGGTGATGGCCAGTGGAGTTATGTTGGTTTCTTTCTTGGGCTTGTCTTGTAGCAGGAGGCTTCTGGGTACACATCTGGCTCTGTTGATTTGTTTCCTTATTTCTTTGTGCGGGTATCGTAGTTTTGAGAATGCTTGGTGAAATGTTACTGAGAATGTTACATATTTGGAGAAGCCTGTGAAGAGTAGCCGTCCCCGTTTCTTACTCTGAGGAAAAGCCTAGAGAGATTTCTTCTTCTGTAGCGACGCTTGACACGACAGATGTTTTATGTAGTCATAGATAAACCTAGCAGGAGCCTATCAGTGTATGTGATGTAATGACTTGCGATCCATTGTTTTTGAAATGGTCCAAACTGAAGGTAGGAACCCTTTTGTTGTGTTCTAGGGCTGTGTATTTGGTGCGGCACAAGACTACCCGCCAGCGCTTTGCCATGAAGAAGATCAACAAACAGAACCTAATTTTGAGAAACCAGATCCAGCAGGCCTTTGTGGAGAGAGACATCCTGACCTTTGCTGAGAACCCCTTTGTAGTCAGTATGTTCTGCTCCTTCGAGACCAAACGCCACCTCTGCATGGTTATGGAGTATGTGGAAGGTATTTGTCTCAGGCTTGAAAAGTATCTGGTTATATTATTGAATGTTTAATTGTTTGAAACATGTTAATTTTGCAGAGTGGCAGTAATTATTGTATATATAACGCCTTTCATGCTGTATTATCGCCAAGTGCTTTACAAATTGAGTCTTTAGGGTCACCCTCCATTGCCCTCTAGGATCGAATGTTGCAGCCAAAATAGGCTTAGATCATATTCTCTAGATGTCACCTTGGAAGACCTTTCACATATGGGTCTGCCCATGCCTACACAAAAAAGAGTCTCAGCACCTCCATAACACAATTTGTTCCTGGATACTATGAAGGGTGATCCATGGTTCTGAACTCCATATAGTGGGGAGGGAGTAGAGATTGGCTGGACCACATTGCAGAGATGGGTCAGAAAAGTCAGTCCAGCCTGGAGCTGTAGTACCTTGCAGGGGAAATGCCCACTCTGTGGGTCCCAACGGTAGCTGCAACTAACACAGCTTGGCTGCACTGGAGCTGCGCCAACACAGAGCCATGTGCGGGGAGGCTGCTGGGGGACTAGAGCCAGTGTGAAGGTTTCTGTAAGGGAATGACTGCAGAGACATCCTAACAGGGAGCTCTCCTGGGGGTACGACTATTGGAGGGGATGATCTGGCCCATGATTTGGTTAGTATATGGGAGGAATAGCTCAGTGGTTTGAACACTGGCCTGCTAAACCCAGGGTTGTGAGTTCAGTCCTTGAGTGGGCCATTTAGGGATCTGGGGCAAAATCCATGCTTGGTCCTGCTGGTGAAGGCAGGGGGCTGGACTTGATGACCTTTTGGGGTCCCTTCCAGTTCTATGAGATAGGTGTATCTCCATATAACTGTTTAGTTTCCTGTTTTCTTCCACTTAATTTATTTAATTTGAATATTAGTTGGATTTGTTTTATAGTTTTATCTTAATGTAAATAATATACACCTCTACCTCGATAGAACGCTGTCCTCGGGAGCCAAAAAATCTTACCGCGTTATAGGTGAAACGGCGTTATATCGAACTTGCTTTGATCTGCCGGAGTGTGCAGGCCTGCCCCCCCAGAGCACTGCTTTACTGCGTTATATCAGAATTCGTGTTATATCAGGTCACGTTATATTGGGGTAGAGGTGTATTTCCATTGGTGCATAGAACTAATTTCCCATGCCTGGCTTCTGTGTTTGGGCTAGCTGAATAACTGCAAGATGTGAACTATGGCTATTGTGTTTCTGACAAACGAGTGAAGCTGAAACGGAATTTATTGATTGACATGTTGACAAATTTAGAGTAAATTCTTATTTGCAAATAGAGAGGAGGATCATGTTAAATCTGTGATGCAACATGCTTTAAACAGCAAAAAGAAAAGAAATACTATAGCCACAAAGGCTGGCTGAGTGTAAACTCTACTTCCTTCCCAGATTCCTTTCCAACCTGGAAGATGAATTTATACAATCATTGAGCCAAATCCTGCTTGCCTTTCTCAACAAATAGTTGTACTGAAGCCAGTTGGACTGCTCCCCTAGAAAGGCAAGAAGACGTTACCTGTGCTCCCTAAAGTGGAGAGAGCATTTCTCAGTCGTCTCAGCATCAAGGTTGACAAACCCAGCTTAGTCCTCCTCCTTTCCAAAGCTGATACATTTAATTCTGTGGACGTTCCTCTCCTGTGGCGTCTCCGATGAAGCCATAGAAATGCTGTTACTGTTCACTGTCCATAGACCTCAACGGCATCATACTGCTTTTTTAAAGAGCTGGAGTTTGCCAAAATGTCATTGACAAAAGTGTCCCCTGTCCCATGCTGTTAAAATAAATAAAATAAAATAAAATATTTATGGAGATATCCCATCTCCTAGAACTGGAAGGGACCTTGAAAGGTCATTGAGTCCAGCCCCCTGCCTTCACTAGCAGGACCAAGTACTGATTTTGCCCCAGATCCCCAAGTGGCCCCCTCAAGGATTGAACTCACAACCCTGGGTTTAGCAGGCCAATGCTCAAACCACTGAGCTATCCCTCCCCACCATGTGCCACTTGCTATGCTTGTCTGGCTGAATGCTGCCCTTCTGTACAGAAGAGCTACTTGTATGGTTTGTGACATGCATTTAGATCCTGAAAGGCATTACAGAAACTATAGAGATTTAAATTATAGAAAATAAAAAAGGCATTATGGAAATTAAAATGATTTTCTAAACTGTGTTCAGATTCCAGGACCAAGGATGATCACCTTTAATGTAGAGAGAATTTAAGGAGGCAGAAATTCTTCCAATCTAATGTTGTGCTGTTGCTGCTACTGTAGCTTAGTATTCATATGTCATTTCAATGTGCTATGTTTGTAATTTACTTCTAGGAGGAGATTGTGCCACACTCCTAAAGAATATTGGAGCCCTACCAGTTGATATGGCCAGGATGTATTTTGCCGAGACAGTGCTGGCACTGGAGTACCTACACAATTATGGCATTGTCCACCGTGACCTAAAACCTGACAAGTATGTTTTGAACCTTTCAGGTTCAAATATGTAGTTGTAGATCTCCGTGATAAAAGTATAATTACTAATTAAGCATTGGATGTTATAGGCAAGTAGCCAGTCTTGTCTCATTTATTTAGTCTTGAAAAAACTAAGTTTATAATTTTGTTTTCTTGATAGGTTCAACTTCTTGTTTTCAGAAGTCAATCTGTGCTAACATCATTAAAAAGTAATTCCCCCAGCCATGATGCACATTAATATGCATTCATAGATTCCAAGGCCAGAAGTGATCATCTAGTCTGACCTCCTGTATAACACAGGTCAGAGAACGCCCCAAAAATAACTCCTAGAGCAGAGCTTTTAGAAAAAAACATCCAGTCTCAATTTAAAAATGGTGAGTGATGGAGAATCCACCACGATCCAGGGTAAATTGTTCCAATGATTAATTACTGTCACAGTTAAAAAATTACGCCTTATTTCCAGACTGAATTTGTCTAGCTTCAACTTCTCACCATTGGATCATGTTAGACCTTTCTCTGATAGACTGAAGAGCCCATTATTAAATATCTGTTCCTCATGTAGGTACTTATAGACTGTAATCAAGTCACCCCTTAACCTTCTCTTCGTTAAGATAAATAGATTGAGCTCCTGGTGTTTTTCACTGTAAGGCAGGTTTTCTAAGCTTCTAATCACTCTGGTGGCTCTTCTCTGAACCCTCTCCAATTTATCAACATCCTTCTTGAATTGTGGGCACCAGAACTGGACCCAGTGTTCCAGCAGTGGTGGCTCCAGTGCCAAATACAGAAGGGAAGTAACTTCTCAACTCCTACTTGAGAATCCCGTGTATGCATCCCAGGATCTCATTATCCCTGTTGGTCCTGGCGTCACACTTGGGAGTTCATGTTTAGCTGATTATCCACTGCGACCCCCAATTCTTTTTTAGAGTCACTGCATCCCAGAACATGTCCTAAATTTAGCTCAGTAATCCCTTGTATGTCCTAAACTGTTCCTATGGCATATTTAGCAGGTGCATCGAAAACAAACCTATCTCTCTGCCCTGATTCAGCAAAAATCTCTCGAATCCTAACAGCAGGTACAAAAGTTGACAAAAACCCATCATTTTAAGGATGTTGGATTGAAAGCCAGAACAGCATTTAATCTTAAGAGTTTTATTAGAGCAGTTAAGCATGGAAAGAATGACATCTTACAATCTCATTCTATTCAAATGAGAGAGAGAGAAGTTAGATGAGGTAATATCTTTTATTGGACCCATTTCTGTTGGTGGAAAGGAAAAGCTTTCTAGCTACAAAGAGCTTCCTCCAGTCTCTGGAGCTGTATGTAGTGATCAGAGGTTTGTAATAGGTGAGTCTTCTGGGGATGAGGTTTTGTTTCTTGAATCTGCTCAGAAAATGTCGCTGTTCAGTCTGGCTTCCTTCTTCATGTTGTGAAGTTTCCATTTGGACCAATATGGCTACAGCACTGCAAACATTCTATTCAAAGGTCCGTCTGAACCCTGTTATTGTTAGTCCAATCTGAAAGCAGTCTGATTTCCCCGCTGTCCTGGTCTCGTTCATATAAGTGGTGGAATGCACAGGATCACCAAGCACCATATATCTGTTGGACATTTTGCTAGATAATGCAATAGCATTACATTGTGATTGCTTTCCGAAACTATATGAATTATTTTCCTTCCTTTTTTTCCCAGTCTTCTGATAACATCCATGGGTCACATTAAACTAACAGATTTTGGACTCTCTAAAATTGGGCTGATGAGTCTCACAACTAATCTGTATGAGGGACACATTGAGAAAGATGCAAGAGAGTTCCTGGATAAGCAGGTAAGCTAAAAAATGTTTTTCTAAAAAATTACAGCTTTGAATCAGTGAATCTCCGCAGCATTTCACAGACTTTTCTTTTTCAGTGTATAGACTGAGAGTGTTTAATGCTCTTTGCAATAAGAAAAGATTTTGTGACCTGAAATTGCAGACAGAGGTAACTTGATGATCACGGTTCAGATAGATACATCAGTCCCCATACAGTGGTGTAAGTGCTGAATACAGTTAAACTGATGAAACTATAAACTTAAAACCTGAACCTGCAATTATCTCTGTGAAGGTGCGTGCTCCTAGATGTATGGGTTGGGGCCCTTTGTGACAGAATCAAAGGATTTGTAGAACTCCCTGACCCTGTGGTGTGTGTTGAACGATGAAGAGCCGAGACTTGAATCACAAGGTTTTCATATGATTCTGCACAAATAATGTTCTTTAGCAAAGTTCTGTTCTAAATTGCACCGAAGCCATGGGTGGAAAATTGGGCAATTCATATAAATGCTGAATGTTGTGATCTTTGACAGTTTATGCAAGTTTATCTAGTCTGACTGTCACTAACTGTGGAATATTTCCATGTGGCAAGGGATGTGTTAATGACAAAAATCAGCTGAGGCAGTGGAAAAAGAATTCGGTAGAAGGAAGCTGGCTTCCAAATATGGCAGCTTGTAAATTAACAGTTTCCTTTCTGTCTGTCCATCTTCAGGTATGTGGGACTCCAGAATACATTGCCCCGGAAGTGATCTTGCGACAGGGCTATGGAAAGCCTGTGGATTGGTGGGCCATGGGAGTTATCCTGTATGAGTTTTTAGTTGGCTCTGTCCCTTTCTTTGGTGACACACCAGAAGAACTGTTTGGACAAGTGATCAGTGGTATGTTTGTTTATCCTGTCTCTGGAGAGGTTACCTTTAGCAGTTCACTATGAGAGAGCATGAAAATATTGAAATCTGCTGTAATTTAGTGAAGAAAGACTACATAAGAAGCAAAGTTAATTGTTCAGTATTAGAATTCGTTTCATACTCCCTTTTTGGTCAGTCACTACAGTTGCTGAAAGCTCTTGTCTTGCCTAACGTACACCAAATGTCATCTGTATATATGTATGTAAACTCTGTCAATATGCATCGTGCAGGGAGAAATTCAGCTTATAAAATAAATTAGTGTTGTGGGGAGTGGAAAGAGATGTGTTTGCATTTGAAAAGAGCAAGCCGATTAGCAGGCCAAGATTCTATTTTGTTGTTAGTTATCCCGTGTAGACGCAAAAGATAGGGCTCATTAGTCAATTGCTACAGAAATGTAATAAAATAACTTATAAAAGCAACAAAGTACATCAATAAACACTGTTGTATTAGATACCTTCATGCCTTGGGTAGTGAAAGTGTTTGTCCTTTGGCCCATATCTCATGGCTAGAGCTGGGCAAATGCTGTAGAAAATTGATTGATTCTGTTTTTATTAATTGATTTGCTTGTGTTCACTTTCCATGAGTATTCAAGTGGAAAAGATTATTCTCAAATGTTCACCGAAACAGTGAATTTTAAGCAAATATTTGTGGAAAGCGAGTTTCAGGATTTGCAAGAAGCAAGAGCTAAAATTGATTAATAAACTTGTTACCCAAAATGTGTAGGCATGAGATACAGCTGCACCATAGTAGTTCTTTGTGTTGCCATAAAAGATCGTTATTTCATATGTATTAAGGTTCTTACAGTTTTGTTCCAACAATTACTGTTTGCACTGACAGCAGCTATGGTTAATACTGAAATTATATGCATTTTGGAAAATGTCAGTGCTCGAATTATATTAAGTACTCATGCAGCTGAATGCAAACCCGTTCAAATCATACTATGGTATAGCATACTACTTTCTATTGTATAAAAACGTTTGTGGATTTCATGACTTGCCTTTTTCATATTGCTTTATCTCCTTAGATGAAATTGCCTGGCCAGAAGGGGATGAAGCATTACCACCAGATGCACAGGACCTCACATCTAAACTTCTCTGTCAAAACCCTCTGGAAAGACTGGGAACAGGTACAGGCGTATTCTTGCGAAAAGACTAACCAGAAGCAATAAAAGACGCTGCAGTGCCAATGGAAGTTGCTACCCTGTTGTGAAATGCTGGCTTTGTGCTGTGAAATAGTATGCATTGAGTTTAGTGATGGGCTGAACAGCTCCCTGTCCCTGTGGATAGAGTGATCAGACTCCGAGTGAAATCTGCATGTGTCAGAAAAATGCCATTGTTTTGAGGGTTAAAGAAGAAAAGGTGTCTGCTCACCAATCTGACTCACTGTAAATATCACAGCATAACCTCACTAGACAGCCATTTTGACTGCTCCAGTTCAGGCTTTGTCAGGGATGTGTCTCTCAATCGGAATATTGCTTAAACAGATTTTGCATGAAATTCAAGGACAGTGACCCTCCATGTTGATGAGCACTTGTGAGCGTAACAAAATGACAACTTTTCTCTTTAGCGGTACTTTTCTCTTTTCTCTCTGCTGTGTAATCCCCTAAAATGCAAGAACCTGAAGTCTCCTGGGAAAAGTAAAGTGCTTAAGACTATCTGTAAGCAATGTATGGTCAGATTTAAGCCTTTGCAATTTAGGACTGTCCCTTTTAAGATTTTATGGAACCATTGTTGTATTTAGCTAACTTCCACATGACACTCCAGTTTCAACAGTTCCTGCCTGACCCTGCAGCTTCATGGCACTGTTCTCTTTTTCACTAACGTTTTGTGTTTGGTTTGGTTTTGTTTCACATTTCATTTGAAATTAGTAACTCAATTTATATGTATTTAAAAAATGCAAATACAGAACAATTTCAAAGTGTACCCTTACCGGCTGGGTGGCTCAAGAATCAGTCATGTGAAGTGAAGCCTTTCATGTAGAGAGAGATCACCAGCTCAAATCCAGGCCCCACTGGTGGTGGCTGAAAGTCGTCGCCACCTTAAGGGTGTTGTGTTTTGTTATATGTAAAATGCATTGGTGGGTTTATTTCAGTTGCTGGTGGACAGATTCTATTCCACTAAAACTACCACCACTGTGGGTGTCTTTGCTCTCAGCCAACAAACCTTATTTTTCTTCTCTCAGACCAGGCCTTTTCTGTGGACAAATCCGATACCTTTTATGAGTAGAGATTTCATTTAAAATGTCCACACCCCTGCAGGCAAATGAGCCTTTCTTATTTTTTCTTTCGGAGTGTTCAAGTTTCAGAGTGTAACAACAAAGGTCGTGATTCAAGAAGATATTTTTAAACACGTGCCTAATTTTAATACTTTTGAATTCAATGGAACTACTCCTATCTTTAAGTGCCTTGCTGAATCAGAGTCAAAACCTGTGCACGTACACTTGGTGTGAACAAGATAGCATTTAAAGGTTTTTAATTAAGAGGTTAATTTGTTCTCACTCTTGAGACTTGCACTGCAGAATTATACTGGAGATGCTGCTTCCCAGCCAATGTAGCATGTGTTGTGCTTACATTAAGGGGGGTAAATCGTGCAATTTTTATCTGTCAGCACAACATGGGCAAAGAACCCAAGTTTAGTTTCCTGTGATTCTCACAAAATGTGTGTGTTAGATGAGTGTACTTTCGTGTTTTCTCCTATGCCTTGAGCATTTTTTTGTCACGTGAGAGCAATGTTAGAAAAATATCCTCCTTTCAGGTAGTGCCTTTGAGGTGAAACAGCACCGGTTCTTTAAAGATCTGGACTGGAATGGATTACTTCGACAGAAAGCAGAATTTATTCCACAGCTGGAATCTGAGGATGACACTAGCTACTTTGACAGTAAGGAAAAAGAGCTTCTCACTCAGCCTGAGTTTAGATCATCTTTAATGTGGGCCACATTTCTTATATGTAGTTAATTGCTCAATGAAAGCCATTATCACCAATTTATTAAAATATATTTGATTGATATTCTGGAAAAAGAACTATATTGAATCCCAAGAGAGGAGTGAGTTTGGAACTGAATGAGAATTGCATGAAAATTATTCCAGGCTTCGTTGGTATTGTTGGCCTAGTTATATCCCATTGTCGGCCACAGCATTATCAGAAGAGCCCTGGAAATTCTTTACTTCATTCATAGAGGTATTTAGCTGCGTATGATTTTTTTTTTTTTTTTTTTGTCCTCCCTTCTTTCTGTTCACATGAACATCACTGTGCTGGGTAATGCTAAAATGATTGCTGTGATCAAGCACATCAGATGCGATGACTCCTCCAGTCCACGTGCATGTTTCCACCCTACAGTTTTTGGGCGATATTAGTATTTAACTCATACATTGGAAGGAAAAATCCTTTGGAGTAGTAAAGGAATTATTACAATAATTTTCACTGAGAGAGATACCTTACTGTGTGTTGCTGGTTGAAATACTGTAGTTAGATAGAGCTTGGCTCACTAGTGCAGTGGGGTGATCACGTTAGACCTCAAGCTCTAGTGCTTTGGTTCTGGGACAGTGACGGTGGGATACGGTGCAGGGACACGGAGCTCAATCCCCGTGGGTAGAAGTGCCTTTTTATTTTCTAGCAATTCCCAGGTGACAAGCTTTGCAGACAACAACAAATGTCCAGGCGTGCTTAGCTGGATAGAGGGATACCATGGCATGAGTCCTCTGTGGGGGAGAATTCTCATGTCATAGAGGATCTTTATATGGACATCAGAAAACTGAGATGGCATTACTATCATAAGCACTAGTTTACCGAGGTTTATAACTCCTGAAATAAGCCCTTTCTGGCTGATGCAATGCAGCAGATGTGGCTCAGTCTCTACATGTTTAAAGGCATAGGAAGAGCAAAACGGTGTGCATGTTTGAAGTCTATTTGCACACATGCACAGTTTTACTGAAGATATTCTTCCTGATCAAAAATACTCAAAGCTCTACGACATGCCACATTTGCAGCTAGACAAATAGGAATTGCTATGTGCAGACTGATCCTGAGAGCATCAGTTACTGTTCGATGTACTTTATAGAAAGTACAAAGGGCATGAACTCTCTAAGTGCTGGTTAATTATACTGCAGTTTGTATCCTTGTTCTTAGCTCGTTCTGAACGGTACCAGCACCTAGATTCAGAAGAAGATGAAGACACAAATGATGATGATCATGTAGAAATTAGGCAGTTCTCATCTTGCTCACCACGGTTCAGTAAGGTAAGGGCATACTAGTTTGTTTAAAATCATAGTCTTATTTAGATTTTTCTGTTAAAGTCATAAGTTGCCCTTTAAAAAAAACAATGTTCAAATAATATGAAGGGGCCACATAGTCTTTAACACTCATTGACGTTAAGCATTTTAGACAGAAAGGACAGTGCACCATGGTTTGTGTCAGCTGTCTGTACTGCAGTAGTTTATCTTCAATAATGGACTCTGTGCACATGGTAGTACTGCAACGCTTATTCTAGGTTGCCCTGAAATAACAGGTGGGGTTCAAGAGATCTCAAAATAGGTCTACTATTGATATTAAATAAAAACCCAAGTCCATTTTGTGACGGGCTCCATATATGGTCCAAATGCTGTTTCACCATGCATGTAAACAGACTTGAACTTGTTCTAAACACTAAGACATCTTCCTTCCTTGGTGGGCCTGTTAGTGTTAATAAGAGTTACATACAGTACCCCTGTATCATAGCATCATAGAAATGTAGGGCTGGAAGAGACCACGAGAAGTTATCATATCCAGTGCCATGCACTGAGGCAGGACCAAGTAAAGTTAGACCATCCCTGGTAGGTGTTCAATCTGTTCTTAAAAACCTCCAGTGATGGGGATTCCCTTGGAAGCCTGTTCCAAAACTTAATTACCCTTGTAATTAGAAAGTTTTTCTTAATAGCTAAGAAAAAAATCTCCCTTGCTGCAGATAAAGCCCATTGCTTCTTGTCCAATCTTCAGTAGACACGGAGAACAGTTTATCACTGTCCTCTTTATAACAGTGAAAGAGAGTATCTCACTGCCCTATTTGAAAGTACCTCGAGGGTTGTAATATTATCCAGTCTTCTCTGTGGACCTGGCTCAGGTATCACCATGGTTTTAACTAGCATTAACTTCAGAGGGCTGGCTCCTGGTTTACACCACTATAAGTAAGACTGAAATTGGACCTGAGAATTAGTTGGGACCTTGAACAGGTTTTTACAAATCCATAAGTCTTGATTTCCTTTTCCACCTTATCCCCCTGTTATGAGAAGCAATTAATCTGTTAGGCTGCAACTTCGGTTCAGTATTTTTGGCACAAAGAGAGAAAGTCCACTGCAATACGTTTATGGTTAGATTTAGAAAATGCTGCAACATCTGTAGAAGGGGAAGAATAAAAAGCTCTTTATATTTTGAAAAGCTTGTCTGACAATTTAGCCAAATAAATTATTAATAGCTTTTTCTTGTTGATGTGCTATATTTTTAATAACAGCATTTTTATTAATCTCATCTTATGAAAATCAGGTCCACAATCAAATAGAGTTTTAAAAGCCGTAAAAGGTTTTTTTTTGTTTAATTGGTTAATTATTTAAAATATCACTGTACAGCAGAGGGAGGCACATTGGTTGAGCTGTGAGCAGCACAGCAAATTCCTTGAAGAGGGCGAGACTCTTTTGTTGAAAAGGTTTAGTGAACTTGGGGCAATACTGATGGAATCACAGTAATGAAACGAGGTCATCAGCAGGATGCTAATGGCAGAGTTGAGTTTGTGTGGTAAGATGTCAAGATCTAGATGTCTGCCTTGAGCCTTCAGCACTTTGTGGAGCCGGTTAAAATTTTAGCATTAAAATGGCCTTTGTAGCATCACAATTGCATATCTGAGTGCAGGTATTACAGCAGAAGGACATATGTGACAGTTATAAAATCTTGCCTCTTCCCTTCTCCCCGATATACGTTGACTGAGCATATCACATCTGTGTTGGGTCCTGCATTAGCTAATCAAAGAACGTTGCCAAGTTCAGGTTTTAAACCAAGCTTCCATTCTGGGAGAGAAATACCTTTTGATTCAATAAGGACTTGCAGGACTGTTTACTACATGCTTCATACAGATGGATCTCAAGAGCTTTTGCTATATGCAGGTGTACAGCAGTATGGAACGTCTCTCCATCCACGAAGAGAGGAAAACACCACCAACTAAGCGCAGTCTCAGTGAGGAAAAAGATGATCGGCTAGACAGCCTCGGTGGTCTGAAAAGTCGGGATCGCAGCTGGGTGATTGGCTCTCCTGAAATGTGAGTTTATTAGACTCGTTCTTTTTATTTAATCACAAAGAAGGCTTTTTTCCCATCTACTTTGACATCAGAAACTCTTACAGCTGCAGTTCAGTGTAAAATCTCTGTACTACTTAAAAGCATCTCATTAAGGTCTAACATTATGTAAGCTTACAGCGAAGATGTAAAATAAAGCAAAGGGTATTCTGCTCGTAAGCAAAGCTTCCTTCCTGAGAATGGACAAAATTCCCAATCCAAACGTCTCAACCTCCAGGGGTTCAAAATCCAGTTCTCCCCACATTCTCTCCTGCCACAAATCAGAAAAATATTGGTCTTTCCACAGTTCTGAATACAAGAAATAATTGTGTCCTGTCATCTCTGTTGTTAGCAAAATGTCATAATACTCAGAAAATAGAAATCTCACACACCTCCCTTGTGCCCAGAATGATTGAAATAATTGTCGGATTCAGCTTAATGGAAAAAATAACTACACAAGTTACAGAATGGGGGATCATCTGCTAAAACATGGTGTCACATGGATGCATTTAAGGTGGTTGTGATCTAGAATGTCTTTCCTACATGACACCTTTACTGAAAACACTTGATAGATTACATGTGTAACTAATATAAACTGATCCTGCTCAGGCCTTGCTTGTGCAAAATGTTGTTATAAAAATAAGTCTAAAAAATTAAAAAGAGCAGGTAAAAGCATAAGATGATAGGTACAAGTGTTTGCATTTCTGTGCCCTGTTATTGGTAATAACGATTGTTATAATAATTTGTCTCACCTTCATTGCGTTGTATTTTGTTTGATTTTGTACTTATCTTAAAAAGTTAATAAGGGAAAACAATCCAGATCTGAATTTTGCAAATACCCATAACTTTTAATGGTCCAAACAATAACCCTAAACCAAGCTTCCTCCCCAGACGAATTGGGAGGCTTGAACCTGGAATCATATTGCTTTGACTTGAGCTTACTCATTATTTTTGTGATACCAATAACAACCACTTGCTCTTTGGCATTATGAATTATCACAGCCCAACCAGTGACCTGGTCATGCTTTTTTTCCTCAGACTGCGTAAGCGCTTGTCCGTGTCTGAATCCTCACACACAGAGAGCGACTCCAGTCCGCCTCTTACTGTTCGGCGGCGTTGTTCGGGGCTTCTCGACATGCCCCGGTTCGCCATCTCAGCTGAGGAAGAAGGACTTGCCCCCAAAAAGCAACAGTCAGATGGAACGTTACTATCTACAGTACAGTCACGTGAGGGGCTCCCCCTACCAATTCCAGAAAAACCTGTGGAGCGAGAGCTGCACTTACATGAAGACACTGGGCCAACAACACCCTCTTCAACCATCAGCAACATCAGCAGCTCAACCCTGACAGGTATGCACCTGGTGGGATGGGATCACTGCCATCAAGAAGTCCATTTTAGGGTGTAAATATTAGTTGCACTAAAATGTGGTTTTATGAGTAACATCTTTCGTTAGCATTGCATGGTAAATACTGCACTAGTAAATTACTGTGGCTTTGTGTGTTTCTTTAAAGTAATTTTTAATCTCTTAAAATTTGTTTGCTTTACTTCAGACTAGTCCCTCTTTAAACTCGGCAAGGTTGCCCAACATTTGCAAGACCCTGTTGCATATAACTTTACAAAATTTTAACTGTTTGGGCTGAAATTTCCCATGCCAGGTGTCTGCCTCGGGCTGAATTTTTAGGAGAATTTTAGCCCAAACAGTTCAGTTGTTTCCAAGAATAAGGTTAGGGGGAAATTTAACATGTTTTGCCCATGTTAAAAAAAAAATAATAATCTGGTAACCTTTTTTTGAAAAGCTGTAGTGCCTCCCTTCTTTTGGAGCAGAGACTTGACCTTTGACATCACAGTAAAACCCCGCCAAGTTGTAAGCCATTCAAAAAATTGCAGTTTGCACATGCTCGGTAGAGACATCTTAGATTTTAACACCTAAATTCTCAGAACATTCCATCTGTCCTGGGCAGGACTGTATCTGAAATTGTAGCTCTAGGCTGCTGCAGGCTGTGTCAGGTCCAGACCCCGGACTTGGGAGCAGGGAGATGCTCTCTCCTGTGCTTTCGGTGACCCCCATGCTGGGCCCAAGCAGTATGGAGAAGGAGGCTGCCTGATCTGAATACGGGATAAGAGCAGCATCTGAGCAGGGAGTAGATTGGGAGAAGGGGCTGGGGTGGGACAGAAAATTGGACTGGAGGTTGATGAGGAGAAAGAAGGACTGGGGTGGGGAATGGGATTGTCTGGGAAAGGAAGCTTGGACTGGAAGCTAGAGGAAGGGGGCTATGCCTGGCGAGGCAAGGCGACTGGGATGAGAATCCAGAGAGTGAACTGGAGGGGGCAGTAGAAGCCAGTAGGTGTGGGGGAGACTGAGATCAGATGAGGAGCCTGGGAGCAGGGCAGAGAATGGGACTGGCTGGGTTAGGAGGTTGAGACTGAGAACCAGTAGAGTAGGGGGAAGGAGATGATGGGAGAGGTAAGACAGATCGGACAAGGAGCCAGAGTGTGTGGGAGAGAACCGGGAGTGACTGGACAATTTGTTGGGAGAAAAACAAGGAGAACAGCTGGTGGAGAGGGGATTCAGATGGAGAGTAAAGAGGGATGAGACTTGGGCAGGGCAAGGAGACTGGGACTGGGATGAGAAGCCTGAGAAGTGGAGACTGAGACTGTCCAGGGTGAGGAGAATGGGACTGGGACAAGGAACCAGGGGAGGGAAAGAGACAGGACTGGGACAGAGATCGAGGAACGTGATCGTTCCCCTTTATTCGACATTGGTGAGGCCTCATCTGGAATACTGTGTCCAGTTTTGGTCCCCACACTACAAGAAGGATGTGGAAAAATTGGAAAGAGTCCAGCGGAGGGCAACAAAAATGATTAGGGGTCTAGAGCACATGACTTATGAGGAGAGGCTGAGGGAACTGGGATTGTTTAGTCTCCAGAAGAGAAGAATGAGGGGGGATTTGATAGCAGCCTTCAACTACCTGAAGGGGGGTTCCAAAGAGGATGGAGCTCGGCTGTTCTCAGTGGTGGCAGATGACAGAACAAGGAGCAATGGTCTCAAGTTGCAGTGGGGGAGGTCCAGGTTGGATATCAGGAAAAACTATTTCACTTGGAGGTTTTTAAGGCCCGGCTTGACAAAGCCCTGGCTGGGATGATTTAGCTGGGAATTGGTCCTGCTTTGAGCAGGGGGTTGGACTAGATGACCTCTTGAGGTCCCTTCCAACCCTGATATTCTATGATTCTAAGAGACTGGTTGGAGGGGACAGGGCAGAATGGGTCAAACTCAGGGGAAATAGGCAGAAGCATCTGTGCCTACTAGAGCACATTTCCTTCCAAGCCTAGAATGTAACCAATAATTCTCAGTCTCACCATTCCTCTGAAATCTTCGAAATCCACAGGCAGTGTCCCATACCCCTCTAATGGTGATCGACATAGAGGATGACAACCTACTACTGCTATCGGTTACTCCATTAGCTCAAGTAACAGAGGTCTGTGCAGTGGATCTAAAGGTCCCAACCCTGCTGATGACCCTTGGGGGTGTTAATATGATGTCGCAAGATGGAGTTTGTTTTTTCAGCTTGCTTTATTAAAAACCTCGGAAATTACCTACCAAAAAACTGTTTAAAAAGCATTGTTAAAGTTACAAAGTCAAGCACTCAAAAGATAGTAAATGGCAGAATTAAGATTGCCTGTGCAACCTTAATTTGGCTCCCTTGTGCATTTACATTATAATATGGAGATGTACCTATCTCATAGAACTGGAAGGGACCCTGAAAGGTCATCGAGTCCAGCCCCTGCCTTCACTAGCAGGACCAAGTACTGATTTTGCCCCAGCTCCCTAAGTGGCCCCCTCAGGGATTGAACTCACAATCCTGGATTTAGCAGGCCAATGCTCAAACCGCTGAGCTATCCCTCCCTCCCTTTAATTACATGATCACATACTATATTTTCCGCAGGGCCCCTGCCTCATACAGTGCACAGATCAGATCTGCTGTGGGGATGAATCAGGGTTGTGTAGTGAAGGAGACTATTGTCTATAGACCCCTGCTTCATTTGTTTCAGAAGTTGGAAGGTGTGGAGTGAATGAGACAGGGAACTGCAGGAAGAGAAAAGACAATACCATGGTCATAGATGAATGCTTCCCTGGGGAACTGGATTTTATCCCTGCCTCTGCCCCAGAGTTCCTATGAGATGCCGGTCCAGTTGCTTAAACCAAACGTTTCCCAGATGGTCACTTATTGTGGTGTTCCTCCTTTTCTGGGTGCTGACTTGAGGTTTGGGGTCTGATTTGAAGAAGTGCTGTGCTCACAGTTGCAACTGAAGTCTGTGCTTTGAACATATGAAGTGCTATATAATGCTAAGTCCTCTGAAAAATTAGCTCATCTGCACCTCAATTTGGACAATCATAATGAATGAATACCTTTGACCTTAATCGCTCTCTGCATCAGTTCCTCAACTGTAGAATGGGGATAATAACCCACCATGTTTCCCAGGAGTGGTTTGTGAAGCACTCAGTTATTATAGTGATGGGCACCATAGAGAAGCCCAGGAGGAAATTAATAATTCTGTCCTCAGAGAAGGGTTTGAACAGTGTGTAGTAGGACAGGCCTGGGACCATACATTGAACAAAGAAGATCAAATATTGAACACCTGCTCACTGCGTGAGCACCATCCATTCTGTACACTGAATGAGGCAGGGTCCCGTGGAAAAAACAGTATGTGATCATGTAACAAGACCAGTAGTTCTCAATCTGCAGCCCGTGGGCTGCGTGCGGCCCAATCAGCACCCAGCTGCAGCCCATGACAGCCGCAGGGTCATACAGGTAACATATATATTGTGTGGATGTGGCCCATCTAACAGAGAAGCTGCATATGAGGCCCACAATGGTAAATAGATTGAGAACCGCTGAATTAGACTGTTAATTAAACTCTTCTAATGTAATTTTTGTGCCTCCCCCTCCCCCAAAGCATCTGCTTCCAGCCTGTGTCGAACGGCAGGATGCTGGGCTAGATGGACCACTGATCCGACCCTGTATGGCCGTTCTTCTGTAAATAGCATAAAACCTAGTGCAGTTGTTGCAGCCTTTAAGGTTGACAGTTCTTGCTGGTAATAAAAATAATGAGATAATAATAAAAAAACCCTCAAACCTCCCCTGGTTATTTGCCATATAAACAATTCTGTCTAAATGGCTTACTACTTTAAAGCTGTGCTAGAGAGTTAGGCTCCATCTAATTTTATTACTGCAGCAACTTAGTTTCAAGAACTGGCTTTCCAACAAACAAAAAACAGGTAATTCTCGGCATACAGAAGAACGCCAGTGGTTATAAATTTCTATAAATAAGAACTCAAGCCCTGGGCTTGCTTCTGAGTAAAATTCACTGTTGGACTACATGTAAACATGACTTTGATTTCATATATTTTGCCTGCGGGGGGATATGCTGTTAGGAATTCCCTATGGTTCTAATCTACTTTAATTTAAACTGTAGCCGGGAGCACTACAGATTTCTCTGATCAGCGCATTCGTAGCAATAGCAACGAGGGTCCAGATTTTACCACTCCAAAAGCCATCAGCGACTTGGCAGTACGGCGGGCACGGCACCGGTTGCTCTCTGGGGAATCGGGGGAGAAACGTACCTCGAGACCTGTCAACAAAGTGATTAAATCGGCATCAGCTACAGCCCTCTCCCTCCTGATTCCCTCAGGTAAGAAATAAGCCACATTTAGATATTGTAAAAATGTGAATGCCTTGAACAAAAGACCTGCAGACGGGACCTCTATGTTTTCTGCTCCTGCCAATAAAGATATTGTTCCTGAAGGAACAGGAATTGGGACTCCTGCCTATTTGCCACTTACATGGAAAAGGAGTATTATTTTGCTGAAGGCGGAGATGTACTTGTGATCTTGTGACTACAGATACCATAAATGACAGCTGTGTCTCAGTGTCTCGATAGCAGCTTCTTTTGTTTAAATTGGCTCCAAGAACTTTGGCTGGTCTCTAGACAAGGATGCAGCAAGAATATCTATTAAAATTACAGACAAAACAAGTTTAACCCTTGTGCTGCTACTTCTCTGGACCTGATATCCCTAACATTTTGTTGAAATCATACATATCTGGCGCATTCAGTTTCCAGAAATGTTCAGATGAGACGGTTAAATACATTTAAGTAAGTTAGTACCAAACGGTGTGTATATAGAGATATGGATATATCTTTATAATTTTTGGCACCAGATTGTGTCATGCATTAGAAGCCTCTGTCAAGCCGGGGTAGAAAGGGCCATGGTTCAGCAGACTCTCTGGGAGGAATTCTTGCTTTGTGCCCACTACCTCCCACCTCCCCTGTGTAGAGCTCAAGGCCTTACTGGAAGTCCAGGGACTCTCTTGTTCCTGCCTAGTAGGAGACCAGTAACGTCCCTGCAATTTGCAGCCCAACCAACAGTGCCAGTGTGCCAGGCCAGCACAATATCCTGGTACAGCAATACCAGCGATCATGTCTCTGTTGGAACCTGGGAGACAGATAGAAGATTGCTGTTTGGCTCCATTGTGATGACTTGCATTTCATTTCCTGCCGTTTGAGGGTTGGTTGGTTTTCTAACTACCAGCTCCCTCCTGAAATTCTCTAAAATGCTTGTTTAATTATCCAGTGGAGGCTCCGACAGAACTGTTCTCATCTGTCAGGTAAATACGTAGTAGATGGCTCAGCAGGTGTTTCTTAATGGTCACTTCATGGCAGTTTTTCCTAGACGAATACAGGAGTTGTGTATTCAGTTCATATTTTTTATGTTTTGTAATGTAAATTATTTTATCAGCTTATCTAAGTATAGTAAGACTATTTTAATACATGTGCTATTACTACTAATATGAGTAACAACTGTAATAGTTTTTAGCCAATAGGCCAATTGAATCACACCCATGGAAGAGGGGAGCTGGGTTCTGCAGCTGCTCATTTGTAATATTATTTTTAAATCATTACAGTGCTCCTGCATTGGCTACCTACTACTTGTAAATATTTTGCTCCTTCTGAATTAAAACCCCCACAACTTCCTTGAGCCAGTAGTAATCCAACTCATATCAAATTTCATTTTTTAAATCCAGGTTGGTTTTGAGTTACATTGGGCAAACAAGTGACCCACCCCATGTTGACTATTTATTTGAACAGTATATTCTCTAATCTAGAAACTGTCATCCCATATATATAAAAGCAGGTATCTATATAAAATATAGTAAAAGAAATCTTTGGTGGACTGAAACTGTATACTGCAGGATTCTACCTGGAGCAAATATTTATGGTTGCATAATGAATCCCTGAAAATAGCTTTTCCAAATGGACACATTGGCCCAGCTGTAATTCTAGATGACAAACAACAATGCTGTACTAAGTACACAATAAGAAGCACTCACTTTTTTGGAAACAGCATTGATTTTGACCTTTCAGAGCACTTATTAATTAAAAAGACTGCAGGAAATGAACCTTGATAGATTTGATACTAAAGGAATTTTTAATGCCGCTTTCACTAGCGTTATAAAAACGTAAGGAAGATTTCATTTCCTATTAGAATTTTAACAGGAGTTATATTTCCCTTTGAAGGTCAGGCTTTCTAATTTGCACTCCTTTGTGTCATCACTGTAGATCACCACACTTGTTCCCCATTGGCTAGTCCAATGTCACCTCATTCTCTGTCCTCCAACCCATCTTCAAGAGACTCCTCACCAAGCCGAGACTTTTCTCCTGCTATCACAAACCCCAAACCACCAATCATTATCCATCGGGCTGGAAAGAAATACGGCTTTACCCTTCGTGCTATTCGAGTCTACATGGGGGATACTGACGTCTATGCTGTGCATCACATGGTCTGGGTAAGTCACTGTTTTTCTAATAAGAATGCTCTTAGGGGCCGGGAATTCTTTCTTTCAAGATTGCAGGTTTAATCTATACTCTGTCCTTTTGCTGCCATGTATTCCCTCTCCTAATTCAGACCCAAAGGAGTCTTTCGACAGACAAAATCTTTAAAAACCCTAAGGGTTGTTTCAGCAGCAGTCCAACCCCATCACAAAAATCACAACAGCTTTTTCCTTTTTCCACCACTGGTAACGTAGGTCTGCCTCCTTTTACCAGAAGTGCATACGTTAAAGCATGTGTCTTTGTGCAACTCTTCTTGCTCTCTATTGGGGTTGTCACATGAGGGTCAGTTACAGCTAATTCATCGTGAGCTGTATAAGCAGTGATAGTTTGCTTCAGATCAACCCAGTCTGCTGGAATTTTCAAGACAGCCACTTGGAGTTGATTACATGCCTTAAACCATCAGTGGCTTTACATTGATTGTCCAGCCATTTGACATTCAGTTTAGCTGTGTATTATGCCAAGGGATCTTACTGGCTGTTTCTCCATATCTCTCTTCCTTCCCCTTACACAGTATACGACCTATGTGATCTTTCTTTGGCAATGTATATGACTGTTAACCATAATCATTTCCCCCAAAATGGTGTATATTATTTAAAATACACTGTTTTAGAGTTATAAGAGAGGGTGGAAGGGAATGGTTTCTTAATATCCTTCTATATCAGTGTTTTGCAGACCTCATTAGGAGAGCCAGTCTTTGTATGTGGTGATCATTGTTTGATGCTGATCATTAAGTAGAAAAATGATCTGGAACTGGATTTTTCTCATAATGGTAGTAGCTTCCCGTGGTCCCTTCTGCCTCCCCTTGACAAATTCTGTATTTATTAGCACTGTGGCTTGCAACCTCTTCAGTCCATATTGAAGAGAAAGTTGCTGCAACAAGTTACACCTCACTTTAAGGTTGCAAGCCCCTATTTTGAGGTGTGGATGACAGCATCACCAATGGGGGAAAAGCCTTATGGGATGGTTAGGGCATCACAGTTTAGAAAGTACTGTGCTAAATGATGGGAGGTGGGAAAAGAATTTGTTTGGAGTCAGATGCATGATATGTACAATCTCAATGCCTGGAAACTAGTCTGACAGGAGAATGAGGCTACAAGACTTTTTAGCCAGCTTCCAAGAGACATGCTCCAGGATGCTTAATTCTGAAGCTCAGTGGACTTAATTTTTTATATATGGATATCAAGAATATTCAGAGCGATAATATAATGTCCAAAAATGTGCAATGACACTTAACCTCATGGTTCAAGGCTTAAGCCAATTTCTAACTCCTAGAGATCAGGATGTGACCTGTGGGGCGCAGATTATCCCACATCTACTATTGTGGGGTTCTTACACCTTCCTATAAAGCATCTAGTATTGGTCACTGTTGGAGATAGGATCCTGGACTGGATGGACCTCGGGTCTGGTCTGGTCCCGCTGTTCGTATTTTTAAGTAAATAATTTCCCTGTCATTACCAGCATGTGGAAGAAGGAGGTCCTGCTAATGAAGCAGGTCTGCGGGAAGGTGATCTGATAACCCATGTCAATGGAGAGTCTGTCCATGGACTGGTGCATACTGAAGTGGTGGAACTGATCCTGAAGGTAGGGCCGGAACATGCTTGTATTACAGAATGTGGACAGTGCATACCTAAAAACTGATTTAAAACCCATTTAGTATCTGATTGTCAGAGGATTGTTTTAAATGCAAGTTAAATACCTGGCTCCTATCATTAGCCTTTGCTTTAATCCCATTGCCAGGTAGAAATTATAAGTCTTTCCCGAAGTCTCCAAAACTGTCTTGTTCCACTTTAAACTGACATTCCATTAATGTTTGTGGAAAGTTAAGGCCTATCGGGTATAGTTGGCACCAGAAGAGATGCTCATTTGTTTGACTTTAATGATGAATTTGAAAGCATTAAATAGGTTAATATGGTGTAACTATAATAACCCCCCTGTATCATTTTAACAAACAAACACCCTCACATTTTTCCCATTAATTTTGTTTTGCTTTAGGCTGTTAATGTTATTAGCTCTTAATACTATTTTGTCAAGGATTATTGTCAGCAGTGTTTAAAAGAGGCTTTGTAATAGCTGGTCTTGAAAGTATTTAGCTAAATGACTTGTATTTTGATACCTCCTTGTGTGCTGACTACATTTATGGAAATAAAATAAACCCTTTAACAGTTCCAAAAGACAGGCCTTTGGTAGGGTTTGCACACATGGAAGAAATGAGGTATTTTTCTTATACGAGTTGAGGGGACCAGGCTAGTGCTTTTAGACACCATCAGTGTAGATTCATGCTGATGGATGCCTGATGCATCTCAGGATATCTGTCAATCTGTCAGCATGAAGAAAGGGTCAGGCACATAAGTAGGGAACAGGTTTGGGTGCCAAAGAATGCTGCTTTGTCTGAAGTTCTAGAAGGAAGATTGTTGTAGTTCTCATTGGTAGAATGTATTGGCACCATCACCATGATATCTTGGTGCCTTACAAAGCGTAAGTTGAGGCATTCAGGATCTCAGTAAGAGAGGTCAAAGCCCGTGCAGCTTCTACTCTGTGCAGCTGTACCAGTTAGCTAGGAAACTAAGATTTAATCTGTTGTGAAAGCCTGACTAAAGAGGTCCATATTACCGCTCTAGATGAAGACTCAAAAAGGAAAAGGGGATTAGTCAAAGGAGTAAAACATGTCATCTTGTGATAAATTAGCAATCCACTTGCTCAACACCTAGAACTGCCGAAAGCAATCTTATTCTATACAACTGCCATCTCTTGTATCCGACAGAGTGGAAATAAGGTATCTATCTCTACTTCCCCATTTGAGAACACATCAATCAAAATTGGGCCAGCTCGGAAGCCCAGCTACAAATCCAAGATGGCTCGAAGGAACAAGAAAAGCAAAACTAAAGATGGGCAGGAAAGGTGAGCTTGATTTAAAAAAAAAAAAAAATCTGTGAAAATTAAATGCTCCCAAGGTAGGTAGACCTTGTCAAAGCAATTTCCGTGTAATAAGTTTATGTCAGCACACATTGTTACTTACCTCATGCGTCTACACTGAGTGAGGGAGATGTGCCTGTAAGTGTAAATAGATCTTGTGGTTTGACAAATTAGTAACTATTAGTTCATCTCCCCAGTAAGAAGAAGAGTTCTTTGTTCAGGAAGATCACAAAGCAGGCATCATTTCTGCACACCAGCCGTAGTTTATCTTCACTTAACCGCTCGCTGTCTTCTGGAGAAAGTGTTCCCGGTTCTCCAACCCACAACCTGTCCCCTCGGTCACCTACGCAGAGCTACAGATCTACTCCCGAGTCCGTACATTCAGGTAAAAGAACTGTTTATAGGGGGGATTTTAATTTTTAAATGCTTCATTTTTAAAGGAAAATACAAAACAGACACTAAACCAAATATTGAGTTTACATTTATTTGAACTTCAAACCAGCAATTGCTATGTATGTCTTATTTTGCTGTGGGTAGATAAAAGTTTAATCATGAAAAAGGTCATGATTACTGCCTTTGTTCATTATGTATGTGGGTGGATCTTTTAGCAGTGCAAATGTGTGGTGTAAGTTATGATCTTTCCACAGTATTTTGCTTTTTTTTTTTTTAAATAATACATAAGAGAAATTTCAGCAGTAGACAGAGAATTTTAAGGAACTTGCATACTGACAATAACAATAAAATGCATGGTTTTACATACATATGGTTTAATATGGTAGTAACAGAATGTTTTCTCACTGAGTTTCTGGGAAATACCCTGTAGTATTTTCTGATACTGATTATGTGACAATCGCATAGTAGCTCTACTGGAAACAATGGTATGCCACCTTGTAGTATCTTTACTATAATATCTTGGGGTAATGTGACAAACAGCTCTTCTTACCATTGTACAAGCATAGCATGAATGTTTTTAACTATAAAACACAGTTAACAAAAAAAATCCCTTTCTCTTTTTGCTTTTCTCTTTTTTTTTTTTTTTTTTTTAAGTTGGTGGAAATTCTTCCCAGAGCAGCTCCCCCAGTTCCAGTGTTCCCAACTCTCCAGCCAGCTCTGGACACATCCGACCTAGTTCTTTACATGGACTAGCCCCAAAGCTTCAACGGCAGTATCGATCTCCGAGGCGAAAATCTGCGGGAAACATCCCTCTCTCACCACTAGCTCACACTCCCTCACCAACCCCACAGTCCACATCGCCGCAGCGTTCACCTTCTCCTTTGCCAGGGCATTCAGTAGGCAGCTCCAGTATTATTCAGTCCTTTCCTGTAAAATTACATTCCTCCCCACCTCTGGTAAGACAGATCTCCAGACCCAAAAGCGCTGAGCCCCCCAGGTCTCCTTTGCTGAAGAGAGTCCAGTCAGCTGAGAAACTGGCTGCCTCGCTGTCCTCCGAAAAGAAGCTGGCTTCCTCTCGCAAACATAGCTTGGATATCTCCCACTCTGAATTTAAGAAGGAGATGCTACAAAGGGATCCTAGTCTCCAAAGTTTACAGGAGTCCGTGAATGAAGCAACAGGAGGTAAAGTTGGGCTAGCGGAAAAAGGGACGCTGCAAAAGCCATCTTCCAGGAAGCTAGGTGCTATTCGACAAGACAGAGTAGAGAGGAGAGAGTCACTACAAAAGCAGGAGGCCATTAGGGAAGTAGATTCCTCTGAAGATGAAACAGATGATGGTTCAGAGGATAGTCAAGATGGGAGAAGATTGGAGAGGCAACCCTCCAGAGGAGAACAGGGCTCCAACTCTTTTAATGATGATAATAAGTTTTCTTCTAAACTGGAAAGCAAAGACAATATGGAGGACGATGCTTTTCTAACCGATGATCCAAAAGATACAGCAGACTTGCAGAAGGTAACTAAGCAGCCACCTACAGCTGTCTCAGAGGCACTGCAAATTAGCATACCCCAGTCAGAGTCAGAGATTCTTACCAGAATGTCTCCAGGAGAATCTGGAAAATATGAAAAGCCACTGCCAGGATCAGGAACAACAGCAGAAGAGCATAAATTGTCAGAAAGCAAACCCTTTGAGCACATTAGTCAAGAAGATGCCTCTTATGCGAGCATCAAATGCACTGGGGGGAAAAGTATAGATTGCATAGAAGATACAAAGTGCCCACCTGTGGGATTCCTTCAGTTTGAGCAAAGCCACTCCTCAGGGGTGTCACATGGTAAAGATGCACCAAAGGAGTCTGTGTTAACAGAAATCAGTCAAAAAAAGCAAGATCCTAACCCTTCACTAGCACTTTCTTCTTGTTGCACAGCAGGTATAAATTCTCCGCTATCAATAAGCCAAACGGACTGCAGAGAAACAGATCACAAACAAGAACTTCAGTCTACAGAACAAAGCAACAGATTTCAACATCTGGCAAATATAAATGAAACTTCTCCAAAAAGTCCTACTGCTGAAAAACAGCAAAGCTCGTGCCATGCAGAGGGCTCTTCACAAGACAAGAATCAATTAAATGCTAGGAAAATTAGCCCAAGTAATGCAACAGGTGCTGCACCCTCAACTCCCCATGTCTCAAGTTCCGGTGAAAAGGCCCTTTCAGTGTCTCAGTTAGAAACTGTAGCTCAAAGTGTGTTGGGCCCAACGAAGCTTGATGTGTTGGGTACTAGAAAGCTGGAAACTGATAAAGAGTCCCCGCAAATGGACCTGTCCTGTAAGAGAGATTCACAACAAAGAAGGCAGGAAACGTTAAAGGTGGGATTAGATCAAGAAAGAGCGAAACCTCTTAGCAGAGACAATCTTACTACAACCTGTACACCCTACACAGAGTCAACAAGTCCAGCAAGGTCTGGGAAGCCAGCATGTTCTCTGACAGCAAAACAAAAGCCAGGTTTTGGTGGTTCTAAAGCACTTGAAGCCTTGGGGGATAACAGGAAAACTTCTCCGTCGAAAGATCTTCCACATACCCCTGGAAGACAGATTCTTAGGGCATCTCCTCTGCCAGATGGCAGTCTGAAGCTCTGTAAAGAGGAGACTCTGGTGCAGGAAAAAAGCAAAGAGGCTGGAGGTCAGTTAAAAATACAAGACTTTCCGTTGACACATGATAATGTTGTCAAGAAAACATAGCAGAGTCCCTGGAATACGTGCACTCGAGTATTCTACCTTCAGACATAGACTGCATGCTTGAGTTTTGTAATATACACTAATACGGAATAGAACTGTGTACATCTATTTTTGGGGGGGTTGTTTTTTCATACTGCTTTTTGCATTTTTTTCCATCCTTGCAATTCTATTTTTGTACACGGTGTGCTTGCCATTTGAGGTCTCTTTGGAACAGGGTATCTTTAAAGCAGAGCTATGAAATAGTTTGCTGACTTTTTTCTCTTTATTTTGCCCTGAGTTTGGGGTGTGCTGTGCATTTCCCTCCAGTTTTGCATTTATTTCTGATCCCAAAGAATTTTCTGTGCAAAAATAGGCAGCTGACATTAAAATCTCTCCCTTTTTCAACTTTCTCTTTCAAATTGCATTCACTCGTTCCCAAATTTTTCAGATTTTACAAGCCAGTTTTCCCTATGGCAAGGAGAAAAAAATTGCCTTGTTAATAGGTTATCCTGCACATTCAAGCCCTCTTCCGTGCAACCCAGATCCTCTTTTTTTCTGTCACTTTACATATCCTCCAGTCCCACACATATCTTAGAGTTCATTCCCTCTACGTTGTCAGTCTGGGGTGCAGGGAACAGTCCTATATATTTTTTTTAAACATTATTTTTTAAAAACCTGTTTCTCAAATGAAAGCTCAAAGAAGCAAGTCTCCGATCTGTAGCATGTTTTGCTGGGATGGTTTGTTTTTACTTTGTTTTACAGGACGCAAGGCACCTCTCTCCTCCATCTTTTAACATTTTAATTGAGTTTTCTCCCACCCTTTGCTGCCTGCCTTTCTAGTCTGTCCTTATCCACAACAAATAGTGACACCACATGGAGGGACATGGTTGTTTTTAAAATAATAATGCTGATAATTGTAGCACCCTCAAGTACGCCCCAAGTAATATTAACTTCATGGGTATTGGAGACCTCTCCCTCTTTGGATGGATCTAAGTAGTTCGTCTAGGGGAGCTTAAGTGTTCCTGCCAGTTCTGAAACAGAGCTTGAGAAACCCAGCAAGGGTTCTGAATTTGCCTTTCTTCTCAGAGAGTGCTATGAAGTGTTGTTACCTTTGACTCATTAAGTTACGTGGATGAGCTGCAAACAGACTTCAAAACAACACACATGGTATTTCAAGATTTTACCTTTGATAGCTAGACCATGTTCACTGCTCAGTTTACCTGGTTCCATTAAGAATTACTATTATCTCCTGGGTTCTAGCATTTCTTTGCTTTAAATGTGACCAGTTCTGAATAACATTATTTTTGGGATAAAACGCTGACAAATATGTAGTATAACATATCTCTGGCATTGTAAGCCATTTCCTTACTCTAGCCAACTAAAGCCTACTGTCAAAGAATGCTACTATCATTCATCATAGAATGCTCTTGGCTTTCACTCCAACCTTGTCTGAGTAGATCTGTGTGTGGATAGCCTACAATAGCTGGTTACCCCGTACATTGGTGTACTTTGATCGGAACATTTCTGAATGGTGACTGCACTTGCAGCAGTACACCAGACAAAGAGTCGCATCTATTGGTCCAATTTCATTCTACTGCTTTTTTCCATTATGAAAACCTCTTGTGCACTTTGAATTTCTACTTATTTTCCCTAAATGTATCTTTTATATAGGAATACAATTTTCCCATCTCTCTTTCAACCTGATTTAATTCATGATGCACAAATCCCAAGAATCTCTGAATTCCTTGTCCTGGCTTTTTCTCTGTAACCATTTATTTCATTTTGTAACTGATTTTGGATGCTGAGATTTCATTTTTGGACCAACTTTTGTTTTGGGGTTCTTTTTTATATTCAAGTAACCGTCTAGTTAGTGTGTGTGTGTGTGTGCGCGTGTGTGTGTGTGTGTGTGTGCGCGTGTGTGTGTGTGTGCGCGTTTACTGTAGAGCTGTTAAGAATGCACAGGCTTCTTAATGCACTAAGAGAAGCATCAACACTCCCAAGCAATTCATAAATAGCTCCAGCAGTGACTGTGTTAAAGATAGACATACTATGTCTTTGATCCTCGCACTGGACTGCATGAGCTAGTCAAATGCACATGGGTTTGTAATTGTAAACCGCGACCTTTGTACCATCCAAGCAGAGTCCTTCATTACCAACCGCTCGAAGCACTCTTTATTTTGATAAGCGTGTCCTCCTGTGTTGATTTCAAGACAATAGTGAGTGCAGGTTTTGCTGATGATAACTGACCTGACGGGGCTTCTTCCCAGTGGGTTGATCCATTAAGAAGTTTTCAAGAAGAAAGGTCCAATTGGCAATACAGACTAAAATAAAATGTGCGTAGTCAGAAACTAATCCTCTAAGAAATGCCCAATAATTTTTGGAAAATCTGTTAAATTTAATAACTTCAAAGATATGAACTTGTACCATGGGGATAGCCTTGTAATGGGAGTGCTATGTAATGTCTGGCTTGGGTATCAGAGTTATATACAAAGCACACCTAGATCTCATGGGAGGTAATTTATATTAAGATATAACCCAAATGGTCTTTGTATGAACATATAAAATAAGCAATGAATCTTCCCTCTCCCATGGGACTCATCAGTTGGGTGGATGACAAATTGCCCATGAAAAATAATGCAGTTTAATTTGTGTGTGAATAAACAGCACTGTGTCTAAATGGTCTGTCAATTCTAGTCTACTAAGAGCGTTGTGACCTTTTGCTGAGATATGGAGGGGGTCAGAGCTACTTGTCTGGGAGTTTACCAGGGAAGCTCCCAGAAGGCATAGCACACTACAACAGTTTGGAGAGTACTAGTGCTTTAGCAGCTTGCCTCTCCTGTCTTTGAAAATAAGATTTATTACAGTGAATTTCAGTTTTATCGCTCCCTAAGTAATCACAGCTGAGCAGAGGAGGATTGCGAAGGAGCCTGACACATTTCAGCTTTGGCCAAAGAAAGTGTAAGGTGCATATTTAGCCCCCCGATGGCTGTATAGCAGATGCAAAACAATCGGTTCAAGTTTAAAAGTCCACCATTTGAAAGCCCAGGTAGGCTGGTGTTACCAGGAAAAGGTCCATTCCTGGTGCAGCCTCACCCTTGTCAATTGGAATTTCTGTCGCCCAGGGTGCCGAGTACGCACAGGCCCCTCTCTGTTACCTGATATCACTCTGGCACCTTTTAGCAAAGCTCTTGGGAAAAGCAGAGAGAAGATTTCCATGGAAAATTGTGATGATGAACCAGATATGTGCCAAGATTTATCACTGTCTGGCTGAAAAACAAAATCATAACTTAAAGAAATAGTCTTCTGCCCCTATCTTCGAGATGGGCGAGATGAGACATTGGAAATGAATATCTGTGTGTGTGTGTGGGGGGGGGGGGTGTATGTTCGTATGGTTTTTCAGAGTGCAGCTGCATATCATTCTGGCTATACAGAAAGGGAGATAAAGTGTGTGTGTGTGTGTGTGTGTGTGTGTGTGTGTGTGAGAGAGAGAGAGAGAGACGTAACCATCTAAGCATGTTACTTTCCTGAGCTGTTTTCCATTTTGTTTGTGGGTTTGGGTACGAGTTGTTTGGTTTTCTTTTAGTCATTTTGGTTTTGGAATTTACCATATATAATTTGTTCCCACCCTTGTCATCCTTTTTTATCTCTATACCCAGCCGATGCATTCCTGCAGAATGCTTCATTTCAGTGTTATCTTCCCTCTTGCCTTTTAACTGTAGCATCTAAGAAAAATGAATATTTATTGTAAATATTAGACTGTAGCATTGTAATCACCACTCCTGGGGTTGAATGCCAGAGGCTTTTAGCATCCAGTATCCTAAGAATGCTTGTTGGGGGATGGGCAAAAGGTGTGACCTGTGGTCTTGACATCCACACTGCATTAAGGTGTGATTTAGATTTTTTTTCTTCCTGCACGGGGAGGATAAAGTCTTTTCTCTGGTTTTCTCTTGCTGGATGTGAAGGATAATGCTGTACTTCTAGTAGAAGATTTTGACAGACATGTGTGTTTACGTTGTGTTCAATTATCATATCCAGGCGGCTGTCAGTGCGGCTTTGAAGCTGAGCTCTGGTGTCAAGCTGTGTTACTCAGCACTTGGCTAGATAAGAGGAAGATGTGGAATTTAAGTGTTTTAGAAACTTGAACAATTGCCACATAATAGCGGTGCAATAATTTTTATTCATGTTGTACCTGCATGTTGATGTTTAAATCCTCCTCCAAAATAAATTTTTTTACATAAATACAAACTCCTGTTTTTCTTCATTTTCTGTCTCCTATTTTAAATCTTCTACAGAAGACGCAGGCAGCATTGCCATGCATTTCATGCTGCCAACTAAAAAGTCTGTTTAGCCTCATTGTGTGCTTTGAGGCTCTTATACTCAACTGAGTCCCCAGCCCCCAGCATAAGGAGATGCTGCAAAGTAACAGGAAGTTGGTGTCATCAAGATAAATCCAAAGCTCTCTGCAAGTTCTTCTCTGATTTTTTTTTTTTTCTGCTTGGATCAGTTGGCTGCATAAAGCCAAAAGTTTCCTCCTTTGCACAAAACTCGCCTTCCCCCGCTGAGATCCTTTGTTCTTGTCCTAAGTGACTGGTTAGTGTAGAATCCCTTGGGTGGGCTCAGACCATTCCCATCACTGGAGCTTATAAGGAGATACACAAGGAAGGATAAAACTCTTAGTTGAGCTACAATAGAAAGCAAAAAGCAACAAAACAAGAAAAGGGGGGGTGGGGTCATGTACCCAGCATAATGTATTTTAACAAAAAGATCAAAATAAAATCTGGCTCCTCGCCATTATGATGGTGGTGCTCACCACCATAACCTCTGAGCCTTCAAGCTCAGAGGAAGCTGGCGCTTTCTGCCATAGCATAGCCCTCCTGATACAGACACGGATCAACAGTGTGGGACAGAACCAGTCACTGGAACAAAATCAAATAGCACATGCATTATGTCATTTATATTTTATACAGCCTATACTGAACGATTATATACATACATGTGCATGTGCATATATACAATGCCATAAATGTTGTGTACAATGTATGCATGTGCTCGAGGAAGCTGTGCCTGAAATGATGATGGAGATGCCATAACAAACAGCTAAAGCATTGGTAGGACACAAGGGTGTGCTATGACCCATTGTAACAAGGCAGAGAGGTTAGCATCCTGAGCAGAAATTACTTGACCATCCCTTCTGTACTTACTTTATCCATAGGGGCACTGAAGTATAAAATATCACAGTACGGCACTCTGAACCTTTTTGGCAGTAAATGGTCCTAAAACACTAAACTGCAGTATTTGACCTAGAAACTGTGCACTCCTTCAGTGTAGCCTTTAGGATCTCCCCTAACTTCTTTTAGGAGGGATGGACATAATTCTAAAATCTGTTGTGACTGAGCTGAGCTCACTGGTCACTTTTGTTTGCTCCCATTAACGAGGTCAATAAGAATAGATTTTAAAATGTTATTAAAGCTAACATTTAAAAAAATGATATAATAGGTTGAGAAAAGAATGTCTGTACATCTGGGTATAGTGCTTAAATTATCCACAAATCCACAACTTGTTTTTTAAAAGTCATATGATACATAGAGTACATAATCAGCAATAGACCAAATTTATGTGAATAGATTTAACAATACAGTTTAAATATTAGAATCTGAATACTCGGGTACATCCCTCATGAAAAGTTGTACAGAGATTTGGTTGTGGAAAGCAAAATATATCAATGAGTGGAGATTGTCCCTCGGTAATTGAGAATTAGGTTGGTTGTCCATTTAGAAGGGGGGAGGGATAGCTCAGTGGTTTGAGCCTTGGCCTGCTAAACCCAGGGTCGTGAGTTCAATCCTTGAGGGGGCCGCTTAGGGATCTGGGGCAAAATCAGTATTTGGTCCTGCTAGTGGAGGCAGGGGGCTGGACTCTATGACCTTTCAAGGTCCCTTCCAGTTCTAGGAGATAGGATATCTCCATTAATTTTTTTTAATTTAGAAAATACAATCCATGAGGAAAGTATTTGTTACTTTCCTGACTGCACTTCTCATCGGCACTCCAGCTCATCCCTCCTGGTATTGCCGATGTCCAGTGATGTGTTCCATGTAGATGTCCCTCGACCACCTGATGGTGTCGGACACCGTGGGTTGCCGCATCAGCCAAGCGTAGCGTTGACCGATTCTGCATTCTCTCCGCACTCGCTCGTGTATGACCTTCTTCCTCATTCCTGAGCAATTGTTGCTTAATGTACCAAGGGGGAAGTCCTGAGCTCACTGACATCAATAGGAGGTTTGCCAGTGACTTAGGCCTGGTCTGCACTAGAGAGAGGTCAATGTAAGGCAGTATAGTCAACCTAATTCTGTAAGCGTCTATGCTAAAATATAGCTCCCACCGATATAACTTGGCCGCTTCACCAATTTAATAGCTTCACCTCCGTGAGAGGCGCAGCACTTAAGTTGATGTAGTTAGGTCGACACAGTGTCAGTGTAGACACTGCGTTGCTTACATCGACTATTCCTGCCTTTCCGAAACCATCTCACAATGCCCCACGCTGACAGCTAAATCGGTGCAAGCGCTCCTGATGAAGAGACACACCACCAACTCAGGGAGCGTAGTGCGGACGTGTAAAACCAGTTAAATTACTCCGGTGGCTGAACGTCGACGTAACTTAGGTTGACTTAATTTTGTAGACTTGCCCTTAATTGAGGCCAGGATTTCATCTGACATCTGCAGTGCTATTCCACACACCTGGTGTATGTCCTTATTGATGTACACACATGAAAAAATGACACCACGGCTCACAGCAGCAAGGTAATTAGTGCGTCAGTGGAACTGGAAGAAGAAAAGGCATAAAGCAAAGCATGTAATAATTTCTTCCATACTCTGGCAAACCATTAAAACCAACTTTCTGTAAAATACAATTGAACCACACTGTCCTTTATATTTTCTCTTGCATCACTGCTGCTTACCAACATATAGACCAGTCCTATTCCTCCCAATCCTGTGAAACATACATATATTAAGCTAACTGTTTTAATTCTGATTAGCCCTGCTCTGCAAATGGCCATCATTCGGAAAAAGTGACCGTTTGCCACCCCCAAAGTTTGATAGTGCAGCTTCCATCTCTCCTATTAACTTCTGTACAAAAGGTGGGCTATGTTCCTTTCAAATGCAAAATAAAGACAAGTCAAAGGAACAAAGAAATAGTGTGGCTATCTGATACCATTTTGTTTAATCATTTTTATTGCTTTTTTTTTTTTTTTTTTTTTTTTAAGAGGGTGGAATTCTGCATTCTGTGCTCTCTGGTGTTCTCCAGAGATATTCATGCCAGGCAAAAGGCTGTCAGTGAGGTGAATAGGTAGAATCGTAGCTGCCTGCCATGCACGACACCTGCAAAATGTCGTGCTCAATGCATGTTTGAGGGCCAGACGGAATCATCGCACTGGTACAGCCGCTCCTGGGGCATGCAATGCGTGCCCTGCATACACAGACAGCACGTCGCTGCTCCCATTGACTTGAAATCTACCCAGAGTGAAAACCTGCAACCACTCTTAATATAATCCGTTGTTCAAGCCGACAGAACTTGCACATGGACCGACTTGTTCTAAAGGTCAGGACGATGGGAGCTTGTAAGTTCTGCAAGCTAAAGGGATCTTGATTCCCTGTTTGTTTGTTTCTTAAAGAAAAGGTCAATGCCACAAGGTACCTTGCATTAACATTAAGAATTTAACCTCAAACAATCAAGAGTCAGAAAATTCTGAAAGCTAAAGTAGCTCCTAGGCGGTTAACTCAGTCGCATTAGCTCAGTACATAGATAGTACTTTATAGTTCTGTTTTCCTTGTTACCTGGAAACTGGACACTATTAATGCATAGCATAAAAAACATAGGATGTTGCATCACAGCTGGGTTAAGGCTGCTGCCGCAGCATTCAGTTTTGGAATGATCTGGCTTCTGCACGCTTTGTATTCCCCTGTGTTGCATTAGTACTAGTTTGTAGATGAATTACATACGAAAAGACTACATTAAAAGAAAGTTAAGGTTGCAAAGTCAAGCAGTCAAAATGCAAGAAATGTCAGAGGTTTTCCATGCAAACTTATTTCAGCTGCCTTGTTCACAAGTATTATGATACAAGAATGGTTTAAGGTCTGGAAAACATGCCTTATAGTGAGAGACTAAAGACATTCAATCTATTTAATTGATCGAAAAGTAGGCTAAGAGGTGACTCAGTCACGGTCTACAAATAACTACACGAGGTATACATTTCTGATCGTAAATGGCTCGTCAGTGTAACAGAAAAAGATGTAAGATCCAGTGGTTGAACACCAAAACTAGACAAATTCAGACTTGAAATAAGCATACATTTTTAACAATGAGGATAATTAACCATTGGTACAATTTACACAGGGACATGGTGAAGTCTCCAACACTTAAGTCTTCAAATCAAGAGTGGATATCGTTCTAAAAGTAATGCTATGGCTCATCCAGAAATTATGGGTTCTCGGGCCTGGTATGCAGGAGATCACAGTAGATGATCATAATGGTCCCTTCTGACCCTAAAATCTATGATCCAGTCTTTAAATAGGTGATCACATACTGTTCTTTGCACAGGGTCCCCTGCCTCATTCAGTGTGCACTACAGCGTGGACCATGGGGACCAGAGAATGAATCAGAGCTGTGTAGTGAATTAGGCTGTTTTCTATAGGAGCAGCTATTCCAATCGGTCTGTAGTACAGCACTGGCATGGTACTAATTCTAGTACAGTGCTAGCTGATCTGTAAGTGAAGAATCTAACCTGATTAATTTTCAGCTCATACATTTGCTGCCCTCACAGAACTTTTTGTCTTGGACTTCCTAGCCCAGCTTGTTTAATAATAATAATAATTAATAATAAAAAAAGGTGAAATGCAAGACATTTATCTTCTGCCTTTTCAAAGTGTCCCAAGGGCTGGGACAAGGTTAATGGAGATGAATTTGTACTACCTAGCAGCACATGGAGTTTCCCCGCATCTCCACAGCCCCTGTTGCAACTCTGGAACGGAGCTGGCTTCGCAGCTTCAATCACTGTCTCTCTGATAGATGGAAATGTCACACGGAGAGAGGGGCCCAGAAATGCTCCATGCTTGTAAGGAGACACCCGCACAGGACGTCTGTCTGGAGTCTGCACCTTTCCTGACAGCAAATCGATGGCCAGTGTTGGGGGAAGACTTGTAAGGGCTAAAGGATTAATCACAGGTAGCCTGACATTCTGTGCCCGGTAAGTGGTGCTGCTGTACCAGACTCTGTAGTGAGCAAGGCCCACCTTCCATGAGCCTGATGGCAGCAGAGTTTTGAACTGCTCCCAGCCGGGTAACTCTTTAAGGAAAGTGTGTGGTTGATACCTGTGGCACTGCTGCTGCCCCCCAGGAGAGCTACCCACTAGCCAAAGTGGGTCCCGGTTTGCATCTCATTCAATTAACAGGTAAAACTGGTCTTCAGCGCAGGCAAAGCAAATAGCCACGTGGGGGCCCTGTGGCCTATGCTACACACAGGCCGGCCCCATCTTTCATCAGCAGGTTCATGTGAGGGGGAGGAAGCCACTTGCTGCCAGACCCCACTCCCAGCTGCTGAACCAGAATGAGGGGGGCGATCCTTGACTCCCAAACCAGACGCCCCTGGTAGTTGGTGCCTACCCTTGCTTGTTTACAGTGAGTTCTGGTCTTAGTGCAGGTTAAAAGATCCCCCATTACGCACAATCCAATGCACTGTGCCAAGAGAAACCTTCCCTAATGTGTTACACGCCCTGGGAAGTTTTACCTTCCTGGACCTTACTGCTTTCACTGGACACAGTAATAAGACTGAATGCTTTGCAAACAGGCCATAGCGATCGGCAGGGAGTTGCCTACACTGACTTCAGGAATACACCCAATGCCTTTGGCGTTCTTGCCAATGCATGGAGTGAGGTATGTGGGTGACATTTCTCGCTGCGTGCTAACCCCAAAACCCCAGTGGTCTTTGAGCATCTTGCTGCCTGCCCATTCCACAGAGAACGGGAGGTAAATCCTACTCCAGTCCGGCTTACGCTCCTGAAGCCTGGCACCAGTTAATAACCAAGCCATGGCCCAGCTCTGTGGCTTGAGCAACGTAGACAGTGTTGGCTTTCCACTGATTTAAGGCAAGGTGCAGTTATTATTCAGCCCCGAGCTATGGAGTCGTACTACTGCAGTAGCTGTTCTGTTCTGAGAGATTCAAATGTCTCTTACCCATCTTCTGTTAGGGCTGTCTGAATGGCTAGGGTGGTACCATGTTCATCAGTCTATTAAAGAAAACCAAACACTTGGGTTCAAATGGGCTTTAGGAAAATTATGAATATAGCACCGAGAACAAGTTAAAGGCCAAGAAGTGGCCTCTTAAGTGCCCCAGTCCCCCTATTTCCTATTACTCGGTCTTAATGGCGTTTATACCCAGCCAGAGACAGATTCCCGATTGCTTCTCTCACAGTGTAAGTCAGGCATGTTTCTGCTGAAGTTAATGGAGTTCTTGTGGATTTACCGGAGTGTGATTCAAATCAGCCTCTGTCTATGCAGCAGCCATTATTCAAAGAGCAGCATGTGGATTTTTTCCATCAGGATTTGAATACAGGTTGTTACCCAGCAACCCCAAGTGCTAAGCGCTAGGTTCTCTCTATTATAAAAGGGGGTAGGTCTCTTTGAATTAGATTGTCATGTGCAAATTCTTGTTTGGTTTGGAAAGAGCTTGGATCAGAAAAATGTTTATTGGCAAATCTGGACTTGTGGCTCGTGATAACTCTCTGACCTGCCAGCGGCACCAGGAAGAAGCAGTTTTGTTCTGCTTTATGTTTGGTTGGTTGGTTTCAAATATGAAATGTTTCTTGTTTTGCATTGTCCCTCTGTTTCCTGGAGATAAAAAGGCCCTGGGGAGGAAAAGAAGCCTTCCGAGAGCAGCTATTTCGGTGCTGTGGCGAAATAAAGGGAAGGGAGAAAGGTTATCAGGCAGGCGGGTTGGGAGGGGGGACCGGACCTCTGACAGGCAGCACGCCTGGCTGTGAATGGCGCGCTCCTTCTCACTCGACTGCTGCTCCTTTTGAGGAGCTGTGTTTTCTGCTTGAAAGTTCCTGGCCAAGCAGCACTGGCATCTGCTTGCAAAGTCGTTTGTTTCCTGCTATTGCTCTTTCCTCTGCCACTTCCTTGGCTCCCCGTGTAGCCCACACGTCTCCCGTTGCTGCCTGTCCCCTGCTGACTGGGGATGGGGAGGAAATATTTTCAGGCTCCAAGTCACCACTGTGGTGATTTGTTGCTTTATCAAGACGACTGGCTCAGCATTTTCCATCCGTAGCCTCATGACTGGGGCCAACTTCTTCCCTGCCCAGTCTTAGCAAGGAGCCTGGATGCACGGTATTGTTCCTTCATCTTGTGCCTGTCAGAAGAACAAGGTTTCCAGCTCTAATCTGTGTGTTCCCAGCAGACCGAGAAACCCCTCCTTGATCTCCTTCAGCAGCCTTGGGGTGTGTGTGACAACGAGCTCCGGCTGTAACGGCCCTTGCACCTGACAATGAAGCTCTGTCCAGCAACTCTGTTAGATGCTGGTGCTGTCTCCGGCAGCAAGAGCAACGGGCTCATCTCTGGGGTGAGCTGGAGCAGCGCACAGTTTATGCCGAGCCCTTCGGTGACTAGCGCCAGCCCATGTTATGAGAGGGATCTATACATGGGAGCTGTCTCTGTCCATTTGAATAGATAAGGCACCAGTAGATGGCACTCAAGAATATGTAGCATTAGTCCTGGATCTTGTAGGACCAATAAAACTGTCCTTGGACCCTGCAAAAATGGCTTCCTGAATGCAGTTCTTTGCACAGATCTCTTAATAGTCTTCTCTATTCAACTCTGCTGATACACTCCCCTGTAGCAGTGAGGGAAGTATGCACATGAGATATGCAAAGAATGCATTTGTGGATAAGGCACACGAGATCTAGGTTCAGGTCTGGGCTCTACCACAAACTTCCAGGACTGGGTTGATTATTCTTCTCCCACCTCCGCAGTCTACATGTTGCCACTGATGCAGTTCAAAATAACGGATGACATGGTGTCAAGTATCGGGGTAGCCGTTGCCTCTGAAGAAGTGGGATTTTTTACCCCCGAAAGCTTATGCCCAAATAAATCTGTTAGTCTTTAAGGTGCCACCAAATTCCTTGTTATTTGGATGACGTCCAAACTGTATGCCGGCAAATGCCTTACAGAGGTAATACTGCACTATTTAATTAGAAGCTCTGTTTCCCTGATGAGGAGCAGCACCATAGAAATACCTTTGTATATATGACAGCAGGGCAGCATGGGCGTGAGTTACAGAAAACTCCTGTCAAGCCATTGTATGGCACATATCAAAGCAACTCCAAAGGGGAAGAGAAATCGAGAGCCATACGCCAAGGTGTGGAAGGGCTGATCTAGACAGCAGCAGCTGTGCCGAAGAAGGCTCTCTCGTCAGCAGCGATGAGCCTGGAGGAAGGGCCAGAGAATCCACCAATGCTAGACAAGCAGAAGTAGCCGAGATTGAGGCAAGAGCCATAAAGCAGGCTGGAGAGATTTTAACAGGAGAAGGCACTGCTAACGGGTCATCAATAGTGGGGATTGAACTTGAGATCTCTGGAGCTTAACGCTTGAGCCTCTGCGGCTGGGGCTGGAAGAGCCGGGGCTGGAGCAGCTGCATCCACCTCTATAGGGCCCAGTCACCACTGGCGTGGGACAGAGCAGCCCACGGGGTGAGGGGGGGTTCCACCAACATTTCTCCACAATCCGCTGTGAATATCTGCTGGGGGTGCTCCAGAGCAACCCTGATCCGCCTCCAGCCCGTGACCAGGTTTCACGGCACATGGATGGAGCGCTGTGGAGAACTTGAGTTGCTTTCCGCAGAGCACCGGCCAGGTGACATCGTTATTCTGTACAGCGGCAGTAAATGGGCACGAAAGGTCCAGTGGTTAGGGCACTAGCATAGGACTTGGGAGACCTGGGCTCAGTTCTCCGTTCCGCCACAATCTGCCTGTGCAACCTTGGGCAAGTCACTTAGTGTCTCTGCGCGTTCGTTCCCCCTCTGTTCAATGGGGATAACGGCTCTGCCTCACAGGGGTGTGTGAGGATAAATGCACTGAAGATTGTGTGGCGCCCAGAGACTACGGTGATGGGGCCATACTAATACCAGAAATAGACAAATATAGATACAAATCCCCATTGCTTCACAATGTGAGCTTGTCTGACCATTCACAGTGTTATGGTGCCACAGAAATAAATGTCTTCCGATTCTGCCTCCTTTAGCCCTGTTCCAAGCCAAACGAACGATGTATCGGTCAGAGATTGGTGATTCTGCAGAGGCTGTGTCACCTCAACATTTGGTTTCCAAAATCCAGTCAACCGCTCCCTGGCCTTGTGATTCCTAGTCTCTCAATATAGGAGTCTTATGAACACTGTCACGCTGTCTGGAGTGGTTCACAACCGTGAGTGCCAACCTCAGGGCAAAAAGAAGAACAGGAGTACTTGTGGCACCTTAGAGACTAACCTCAGGGCAGAGACCCCAAAGGTGTTGTATGTTCTACAATTAGATTTCACCAACCCAGTAACAAATGTGAACTCCTGAAGCACGTATAAGTCTTACCATGGAGTCGCAGACAGACCCCTCGGGCATTCCAGTCTATCTTGCCACCCAGGCAAGCTGGTGGAAATGTAGCTGATTACTTTACACCAAAGATCACAAAAGATTCAGGCTACTTCTAAGCCTAGGAGACCAGTCACTTATCCTAGGCCAATTTCTACCTCAGATCTCACACCAAAGACAATGCTTGTTAGCCTATCCTATAGTAAACTAACTAAGGTTCATTAACTAGGAAAAAGAAATGAGTTATGTATAGATTAAAGCAGGCAACATCTGTACACAAATGAGTTACAGTCTATAGTTCCAAATGGTGACAGAGTTGCTGTAATCTGTCAGCATTGAATGTCTTTTAGGGCTAACCCAGGTTGACCCTGGGGATCTCTGCTTCTGTTTCATAGCTCCAGCCCTGTGAGAGTCCAAACAATAAAAAAGAAGGAAAATGTTCATATCAGATATCTTTATTTCCTGCTTCCAGAATTCAGGCTGATGGGATGAGCCTTTTGCCCGTAGCTTGTGCAGGGGCTGTTAGCAAAATCTTTGTATTGTAATGTCCCACAATGGCCCACTTTGTTTTGATAGTCCTTCCTGATGGGCAAGAGGTAATACCTTTCACAGGGATTTAGCATTTTATACTAGGTGAAGTTTTTTTCCCCCTTGGTTGGGGAGTTACATAGTTCAAAACAAACATTTTACAGCTATAGCACAAACACTTAAGCATTACCTTATGGCCTGGGATATAGACATTATCAATAGGATTAGTACACCTCACAATTTACAAACATTACCTAAAGTCTAAGCACAGTCCCACAGGTGAGCTGGATTGGTTTCCAGCAATGCATTTGTCAGTGCTCAGCTGAGGCCTTGGCAAGAACTGGCACCTGGTCTGCCAGCATCACAAACACCACATCTTACTCTTGGCTCCATCCACAAGAAAGGGCTGGGGCTCGGTATGTCACTCTCTGGAGCAGCAGCTGTTGGTGTTAAAGTGGACTATGTGTCTGGAGGTTGAGGGAATTCTTAAAATGTTCCCCAAATCAGCTCCCTGGATGTGTTTAGACTCATCTGGGCTCACTCTGGAGGGAAAAATAAGATTTTGCCATCTGTGACCCCTATTAGCCCAATTCTGGGGGAGGGAGCTGGAGTCTATCCTGGCTCACACCTCAACAGAAAGAATAACCAAGTTCAGTGGAGCGGCCGGATTGTGTCCTCAGGCAATGGACTTGCATAGGAGTCAGGTAGTGATACTTGAGAAAGAAGGGACCCAGCATGACTCTCAGATCCCCGGCTGAGCTTGCAGAGGAAGCAGTTAGAAAAACACATCTGTTTATATGTAAATTGAGCACATTTGATGTAGAGACACTGAGAGACTGCAAACACTGAGCCCTACAGTGCCGTTTTTCCGGGGCTGAGTCACGCTTGACAGGCCCTCAGAGGCCATGGGGAAGAGCAGGGCATAAATTCCTAGATGGATGAAAAGGAGGAACTGCCCTTTCCAGACAGTGCTGGTGCTCTCCCAGTCGGAAATCCTGTTCACTCATCGGGTAGGAGAATGACTCTGATGCAGGGGAGGAGGATACATTGGGGTATTATTTTGCAAACTTACACTGGAGAGCTTTCTTGGCAGCTTTTAGAACTGATTGGATCCTTTATGCATCTCCCAGTGGTTTTACTCTAATCTGGAGGGGCACCTGAACCATATCTGAACTCTGGCAGCCACCATAAATTCTCCTACCGTACAGACATCTCTCGGGACATTTAAGTGGGCAAGCAATGATGTATTTTCCTCCTTAATTCCCAGGTGTTTGATAAATCATGGGATGTTTTGCGAAGGCCCAGGGCTATCTGCATGTTCTCTTCTGCGTTTGTGTGGAATGCAACTGGACCTTCAATGTTGTGGCATGGGGGTGAGCTGCAGCTCGGAGACATTGACTGCTATAGACCATGGGTGCGCAGAATAGTTTTGGAATCGGTGTGGGATTTCCCCACCTGATAGGGGCTGAATTTCACAACCAGATGCAGTTTGTTGCTTTAAAACAACACCGTTACCTTTTAATGTGTGCACCACACCACTTTCCACTGGAAAAGCTTGCAAACGTTTTCTGGGATGAGCCCGTCTCAAATCCGCTTGAGAACCAGTCAGTTCCAGGAACCTTCTGAATCCCTGTGAAGTTTGTTTCGTAAAAACCTCGGCTTGCCCATATGGCAGAGCGGTGGGCAATATTTCCTGCTGGCATAACTAGGTAAAAATCCTTTTATGTCAGGGGAGCCAATGAACAGGCTTAACGCCAGCCCGGAATCAGTCCCAAAATCCTGGTAACCTCCACCAGAGGGCAGCATTGGCTCACAGGAGCGGGGACTGCTTTGCCATTAACTTTAGTGCCACATACAGGCTGAATCCGCAGGCCGTTTCTCTCCCTTCTGTATTAAATTACACATTGTAAAACACATAGCAGAACCTGAGAAGAGCAGGCAGCAATCATGTGAACTCCCCCTGTGTGATATAACAGCGCTAGCGTATTCCACTGCTCAGTTGTCTGCTTCCCTCCAGCAAGCTTATGCAATGGTCCCGACAACCAGAGCTGCTGACGAGAGCCAGACCCCAGTCGTGTTCCTTCAGCCACTGGACAGGTGCAGCGGGGCAGTGCCAGCTGCTCAGACGTTGCCCTGCCAATGTGGCCGGGCCCTTGTGGTGCAGAGCAAACGGCTTCCTCTGGGCAGCTCAATGCATAGAGCTCTTAGCAGCTGAGTCCAGCCTGCCGGCCCACCATGGCTCACTCAGTCTTTGGCTCTGGCCATCGCCTGAGAAACTGCACACCAAGCCCTGTGCCAGCTCCCTGCATACAAGTCGCCGCCAGTCGAGATGGGTGATGGCTTTGCCTGGTGATGCCCTGGGCTGGAGATGCTCTATAGATAATAGCTGGAAGAGCACTTAGATAATAAGAGGCCTTCCATCCTGGGATCCGAATGTGCTTTTCAAGTATCCGTTCTTGTGCACATCACCATCTTTGGCTCGGAGGATTACCATCCCTATTGCAGGGATGGAGTCTGAGGGTCAGAGAGTTTAGCCGACGTTCCTCCCCCAGCCAGCCTGGGACAGAGTCTAGAATAATAACCCAGCTCCCAGTCCTATGCTGGACTAGGGGAAAACATCATTTTCTGACAGGCTGATTGAAAAAACAAAAACAAGGCCACTGTTTGAAAGCTGCTTGAGAGTGAAATGTCCAAGGAAGACAGATGAGTAGGAAGAGAACCGGTAAAGTGATCAGAGAAGCGGTGAAATTCATGTACCCCATGTTTGGCAACTTATTACATGGCTTGGCAATGGTTATTTAATGTTTAGATCATGGCAGTGCCTACAGGAAGGGCTCAGCCAGGCTGGGGCCTCACTGGGTAGGTGCTGTACAAAGAGTAAATAAGAATTCATGCCCTGAAGAGTTTACAGCCTAAAAGTGTCGTGGATATCAGCACCACGTGTGTGTGTATGTTCTTTAAATGCAAAGCAGACCTCGATCTTAAAGATGACTGGTTGTGACTGGTGCCTCGTGTGTGTTTTTGACATGGGTGTCAGTACTATATGTTATATTTATATATTCATGTCATAAATGGATGTTAGCTTGCACTTTGGACTGCCTCCCCTGCACTCTGCTCACCAGGCACCTCTGCCCAGGCCTATTCGAATGTTCCCAATCCAGACAGTTGCTGCAAGCCCCTGCTTTGTTTTTAAAAACAAACTGCCAGAAATACTTTCTTCCCCCAGATATGAAACTTCCTCAAACTAAAATCAAGGACTAAATTGCACGGCTCTGAGACACCCGTCTGTGACGGGTGTCTCAGAGGTTTAAGGCCTAATATTCCATGACACTGCAGAGCTAGACACGAGAGCTTTGTGCTGTTGGAAACGGGATGTTCCCGGCATGTGCAGCATGTGGAAGGTTCAGTTATCAGACTGTAACTTTGGCAGGTGTCTGAGGTGCCTTGCAGTTATTAAAAGTATTGACTGTGTTCTGTGCTCTCCCTCTGAGGGCTGTCCAGGGGAAGTCACGGTAAGAATGGGAACCTGGCTTTGTGGGTGGAGGGGTGTGAAAACCAGACTGGATAAAGGTTTTAAAACTCCACCCTTCTAAAATAGTGTTTCTGTAACTGCTGGGCATGTCCGGCAGACGCAGTTTTGGGGGAGGCCTAAAGATGATGTTGGCATGTGTTTGGGGGGACTGAATCACTTTTGTATTGCATTAGTGCCTAGAGGCCCAACCTCCCTGGTGCGAGGCGCTGACACCCCTGCCCCAGAGACTCACAAAGGGAGTATAAGACCAGAGACAATGGCTAGATACAAGAGATAGCGAAGGTAACAATGAGCTGATACAGATCAGCGTTATTAACAGCAGTCACAGAGCACAAGCTGCCTAGGTTTCTCAGCAGAGGAGAGTTTTAAGGCGGACCCTGAGGTGGCTTTATGGGATTTGACATGGAGCTTGTGTCTTTGCCAAATTTGCAGTGCTAAATGCCCCTATCCTCGTCTGCACGTGTCACCTATCTAACGGATCTAGCCTCATTCTCGCTCTGCAGCTCTATAATCAGGGGGGCCATGAGATTATGCGTTTTTGATTTTGCACCTTCTGCAGTGGTTTGGATCCATGCTCCCTTGGCTCCAAAGCCCCAGAGCACAGGGGAGGTTGGATAAAGGGTTCTGAATATGGCTCCTCTATCTTCTGGTAGCTAAATACTCCACAGATGGGAAACATTTGCTGGGCCCGCTCCCTGTCTGTAGCATGTCTGCAGGACACAATAGAGACACATGCTGGGATTGCCAGAGGGCCTATGGGAGTTGAACACCCAGATTCCTAGAAAGAACATCCCGGTCCTCGCCTGGAAGAGAGAACAGGGAGTGGAGATGTGTGGGAGCTACTGCTGACTTTCCCTCCTGCAATATCAGAACAAAGAGACACTCTAAGGCTGGGTCTACACTACCCGCCTGAATCGGCGGGTAGAAATCCACCTCTCGGGGATCGATTTATCGCGTCCCATCGGGACGCGACAATCGATCCCCGAATCGACGCTCTTACTCCACCAGCGGAGGTGGGAGTAAGCGCCGTCGACGGGAAGCCGCAGAGGTCAATTTTGCCGCCGTCCTCACAAGTCGGCTGCGATACGTCGAATTCAGCTACGCTATTCACGTAGCTGAATTTGCATATCTTAAATCGACTCCCCCCTGTAGTGTAGATGTAGCCACTGTCTTCTCCCCAGCGCGATGGAGAATCCAGGGTACTCTCCACTGAAGGCTATTACTGAGGGAAGCGATTTGGGAAGCTTCAGGAAGGGATTTGATATTTCCTAGCCTACAACTCACACGGCCTCCAGCGTATGCTCTGTATTTGGCTGAGGATTCTCGTGTGTCCCGCCACCCAAAAGGGTCTTTTCTTCTTCGAGTGATTGTTCACGTCCATTACACATTAGGTGTGCGCGCGCCGCGTGCACGGACGTCGGAAACTTTTTCCCTTAGCGGCTCCCGTCGGGCCGGCGGGGCCCCCACCTTCCCGCCAGAGCGGCGCCCCGCTCCAGGGTATATATATCCCTGCCGACCCGACCCCTCCAGTTCCTTCTTACCGTCCGTGGCGGCGTTGGAACAACTCTGTCTCTCGTCTGAGAGTGTCCCTTAGCACATTAGAGTTATCTAGCAATTATGGAACTTCTGTATAGCCCATGCGATACACCTCATCGCGACGTATCTTCCGGGAATTCAGAACGGCTTAGCAGACCGCCTCAGCCGATCCTATCAAATGCACGAATGGACACTGAGAGGAGACGTCCTGCATTCGATCTTCCGGAAGTGGGGGTTTCCCCGGGTGGATCTATTCGCCACCAGGGACAACAGCCAATGCCCTCAGTTCTGCTCGTTCCAGAACCTCAGCCCGGGATCATTAGCGGATGCTTTCATGATCCCATGGGGAGGGAGCCTAAAATATGCCTTCCCTCCATTTCCACTTATACACAAGGTTCTTCTCAAGACCCGCAGGGACAGGGCAACGATCATACTTATTGCCCCAGCCTGGCCTCGCCAGCATTGGTTCACGTCCCTGCTGGAACTGTCCGTAGCCGATCCAATCACCCTTCCCCTCCATCGCGACCTAGTCACGCAAGACAAAGGTCGCCTACTCCACCCGAACCTGTCTTCGCTTCATCTCACGGCATGGTATCTCTCTGGCTGAACGATGTAGAACACAGGTGCTCTCACCAGGTTCAGCAAATCCTTCTTAATAGTAGGAAGCCCTCTACAAGGGCAACATACCTGGCGAAGTGGAAAAGGTTCTCCCACTGGTGTGAGCCTCAACGCATACAGCCTTTGCAGGCCTCGGTTCCGTCCATCTTGGACTATTTACTGCACCTCAAGAATCAAGGGCTTGCGCCCGCCTCTATTAGAGTTCACTTAGCCGCTATTTCGGCTTTCCATCCGGGAGAGTTGGGAGTGTCAGTATTCTCCAACCCCACAGTGGCCCGATTCCTCAAGGGGCTAGAAAGGGTGTTTCCCTACTCACGCCCGCCGGTTCCAACGTGGTCTCTGAACCTAGTCCTAAATAGACTCATGAGTCCTCCCTTTGAGCCCCTGGCCACTTGCTCCCTCACGCACCTCTCGTGGAAGGTGGCGTTTCTCGTGGCCATCACGTCGGCCAGAAGGGTATCAGAATTGAGGGCCCTCTCATCGGAACCACCCTATACGGTGTTCCATAAAGATAAGGTGCAACTTAGGCCGCACCCCAAATTCCTCCCAAAGGTGGTGTCACAGTTTCACATGGGGCAAGATATTTGCCTCCCGGTGTTTTTCCCAAAACCCCATACGGATCCTCACCACCGCAGCCTACATACCCTGGATGTCCGAAGGGCGTTGGCATTTTACCTGGAGCGGACCAGGTCGTTCCGCAGAACACCCCAGCTGTTCATTGCGATTGCGGAACGTATGAAAGGCTTGCCTATCTCGACACAGCGCTTGTCGGCATGGATTGTGCATTGCATACGCACTTGTTATGAGCTCGCCAATGTTCCAGCCCCGGTTATCCGGGCCCATTCGACTAGAGCCCAAGCGTCCTCAATGGCCTACTTGGCGCAGGTCCCGATCCAGGAGATCTGTAAGGCAGCCACCTGGTCGTCCATACACACGTTCACAGCCCATTACGCGATCCATCATCAGACCAGAGAGGACGCGATGGTTGGCCGGGCTGTGTTACAGTCAGTTGTACCTTGACTCCTACCCACCTCCAATGGTAAGCTTGGGAATCACCTAATGTGTAATGGACGTGAACAATCACTCGAAGAAGAAAGAACGGTTACTTACCTTCTGTAACTGTTGTTCTTCGAGATGTGTTGTTCACGTCCATTACACTTCCCACCCTCCTTCCCCTCTGTCGGAGTCTCCGGCAAGAAGGAACCGGAGGGGTCGGGTCGGCAGGGATATATATACCCTGGAGCGGGGCGCCGCTCTGGCGGGAAGGTGGGGGCCCCGCCGGCCCGACGGGAGCCGCTAAGGGAAAAAGTTTCCGACGTCCGTGCACGCGGCGCGCGCACACCTAATGTGTAATGGATGTGAACAACACATCTCGAAGAACAACAGTTACAGAAGGTAAGTAACCGTTCTTTTCTTATATAGGCTCTTATTACCCCCCACCAAGGTCTGGGCGGATGCTTTGTATTTGTCAGGAGAGAACTTGACATTTGCAAATTGGCAGATCTGGGCCTGCACTCAGTTTGCCCAACATTAAAACGTCTCTTTCCTCTCTAATCTCTCCTGGAGAAAGCCACTGAAAGGGATGGGGGCGGGGGAGAGACGGTGCTAACTACGGAGCTTCTTTATCACTCTTAGTTGCCGCCCGTTCCTCCCCAACCCCAATCTCGCCAGTAGTCCAGACCGGGGTGCAGCCTTTCGGCTGTTCTGCAGAATGCACCCACCAAGCAGTGAGGGGCCAACAGCCCCTTTACATGGGGTTGGACCCTATTAGCGTCCCCAGAGGCCACCTACTTCCAAACCCCTCATGGTCCTGCAGGGCCACTTGCTGGGGCCGTTGTCCTCCATGACCCAGTGCCTGCCCTTGGGGGCAGCTGCATGAACATCCCATGCTGAGCTGGTGCCCTAGAACTGGTCCCTTTGCACTGAGATAGTGAGCACCCTACGTGCCGTGAATCGCAGGCCTTTGCTAGCTTGCGCTCTCCCGCCCTGCTCCCAGCTCACCCCAGCCTGCTCCACCACTGTGATGGTTCTGTGGTGGTTCTAGTCTCTCTCACGGCCACTACAGCGGTGGAGGAGGCTGAATTCCAAGTAGCTCTGATCATTATAGGGCGAGTACCCAGCCTTCTCTGGGGCTCAGCCCAGTGCAAAGTGCAGAGGCCGTGCCTAGCATGCCCCATCTCCCTGCCTGCATGCTGTGCTCTCTTCTTCCCAGCCGGCTCGCTCTGCCATCAGCAGGAAGGACGTAGTAGGAAGGTCTCCCTACTCATTGCCCTCTAGCTGATCACCGTGTGGATCCCTTCACTGTGGGATTGCTTCCCACTAGCAGGCTCGTTGGCACTAGCTGGCTGGCACCACCCGCTACTGAATGGCAACGAGAGCCAAAGGAAAGTGGCAGGACATGGGGGGCATCCTGATCTCTGTTTGAAGTGGCTGCCCAGCAGAAGGTGAAAGGTCTGACTGCATCTGGACAAGGGTCTCCATGACAATGACTGTCTGGCTAGTGGCAGGGGAGGGAGCTGCCCAAATTTCAGAGCTTCAGACCAGAGTAGCGCCCCCAAAATTCAGCCTGAGAACCAACATGAGGGGCTGAGTCCATTTTCTGAATGAGCTTTTCAGGATGAGGTGGGGGCACCGGTTCTGGTTGGTTCCTGTTTTAATCTTGCCCTTGTCCCTTCTGCCCATGAGCTCTGGATTAATAGCTTCTGCAGGGATCCCACGGCAGGCCTGCACCGTGTGCCTGCCAAAGGCAGCGATGGAGTCAGACGGTCCCCCTGGGATCTCTGTGCCTCTCACAGCCTTGCCAGGGAAAGGTGCCGATGGCGCACCGAGCGGGGCAGAACCCACTGGTGCTCCTGTCGCTGCTGCCGCCGGTCAGGTCCAAGGCGAGGGCGCCCGTTGGGTCAGAGTAGAGATGCCGGCAATGATCTGCTCTCTGACATCGCCGGTAATAAGAGAAGGGCAGAGGGGCAACTTTTCCAGGCTCAGTGTGGGCTCAGCTACTCTCTGTCCCTGCTGCGCCGTCTTCCCTGCTGGCACATTGCAGCCTGTCTGCCCAGCTGGGCCTCGGCCGCTGGCCTTGGCTGGCGTTCAGTGTGCCCAGCTGGGCTCTGTCTCCCCAGAAGTGGCTGTCTCGGTCCCTGGCCATGCTTCTGAGTCAGGCTGCTGCCCTGTGTTTCCTCTTCGTGGGGGCCGGCGTCTGTCTCCAGTCTGGCTGGCCCGTGATGCTGAGGGTTGCTCGGTTACGGGTGAGTGACGAGCTGACTCTACCAATCCCGTTCTCCCCCTGGAAACTCGCCCAGGTATTGCACCGCTCGTGCCCTATGCTCAGAGCCTGTTGAAGAGGAAGGGGCGGGGCCAGCACAGCGCGCCCCCTGCTGGATGTCGTCTGCAAGTCAGCACCTCCCATTGATCCGTGCCGCGGAGACATCCATTGCTGTGCGCAAGGAGGCTGCCCAGACCCACAAGAAGAAAACCCATCCATGGGAGTGTCGCTGTGCCTGGCCGAGGAGGGTCTAGGCTGTGGGCCGGGGTCACGTGGGGCTGGGGGTTGGTCGTCACCCCCTCCCAGTGTAAGGGTGTGTGGAAACGGGGTGGGGCTTGGCAAGCTCACTGGCGCTCAGGATGGCGGGTTGACGACTTTCTCTGGAGGTGGGACTGGGGAGGTTGGGCATGAGGCTGGGCACGTGAATCGAGGAGGGAGTGCATGGAGCAACGCCGCCCCTTGCTGCCCACAGTCTCACTCTGTCGCTGCTTGCTGCCACCTTCGCCACTGTTCACCTTGCTGCCCAGGGGCACCGGGACAGGGGCCAGGGGGTCATGGCCCCATCACTTTTAAAAGTGGGAGGGCTATGCCCTCCTGCTTTTCACCAGCCGTAAGGGCGGGTGATGGGGGCAGGGGCAGCGTGACAGCGAGGCCTTGGGGGAAAGAGCATCGTGGGGCCACGGTTTGAGCACCGGTGGCCCCCCCATTTTTAGGGAGCTTCCTCCACTCCTGCTGCTGCTGCTGTGAGGCCATGTTGGGAGGCTCTACCACCTAGCCCAGCTCTTAGGGCTCCCGCTGGGGAGTGGGGAAAGCTCGCTGGTCCTGCATCCTGGGCGTTGGCTTTCACCGCAACGCTGTCCCCAGGCCCTGTCTCAGGCTCAGCCCCTCGACCTGCTCATCCGGGACTTCAGGTCTCGTCCTCACCAGCCAGAAACAAGGACTTTCAATTGAGTCCAATCGGCTCCATCTTTAAAAGCTGGAGAGGGGAGGGTCTAGGAGCCCCCCTAGGATGAACATCTACCCCCACGTAGCACGTGCTCAGTACGGTTCCGCTGCCCTTTACTATTTCGAGAGTGCTAAGGTTTCATTACCCCTGCGTTCAATACCAAGGTGAATTTCAACCCGAAACAGGCCAAATTGCTCATTTTGGCAAAGCAGGTCTGTGTGGTGATCACCGAGGCGGGGAGGCCTGTGGTAATATGGTCTGCTCCCGAGATCTTTTCCCCCAGTTCCTTGATAGAGGGCAGGGGAGAGTCCATTCAGACTTGCTTATGTATTAATAGTAATGGGCTCCGGGTGCTCCAGATAGGCACCGGTTCCAGAGCCCTTCCTCCCTGGAGGGGAGCAGTCCCGGGCCATGCAGTCACACCTGGCGTTCTGGGATAGTGTTTGAGGCACTGACATGGCAGCATGAGGAATGGGGTCCTGAGGGGGGGATTCTAGAAACCAAGCGGTGGGGGTCTCCTGTTGGACAGCAGGTCGGGTCACCACAGGTGGCGGGGAAGGGGAGGGCTACGAACTAATTGCTGGAGATGGTGATGTGAGGAAAGGCCCCAGAGGCCAAAACGGCGATGTGCCAACCCCATGTGGCCTGGGGGCTGCCTGGGTCACAGCTCCTCAGAGCAGCCTGCCAGAGCCTTGCCTGCAGGTCTGCAGGCTGCAGTGGGGTGTAGAGACTGGCTAGTGCAGAACCTCAATGCTGCGCGTGCTCGGAACCGAGGTTTAGGGACACCCAGGGCATGGGACCCTCTTGGCTAAAGGCCATTGGTGCAGCTTTGTCCTAGGAACCTAAAACACATCTCAGAAATTCCTTCCATCCCCTGCCCCACTCCGACCTTTTTAAAAAATGTGCTACCCGTATTTCTGGGCTCCCCCCAGGTCTGTGCGAGAGGATGTGTGGGAGGGTCCAGGACTTGCTGAGCAGAAGGTATTGTAGGGCAGGACTGAGGGGCATCAGGAGAGCTGTATGGGAGGGGGGCCAGGACTGGGGCGGAAGGGATGGGTGGGCTCGGACTGAGGCCCCTTTGTGTGTGGTGATGGGGAACCAGGGCTGGAATAGTAGTGGGGTGGCGGGTCAGGACGGAGAGGCATTGGTGGAGCTGTGTGTCAGGGGAGCGGAAGGAAGTGCAAATTGGAAATGAGGCACGTCAGCAGAGCTGTGCAGGGGAAAATCGTATACACCCTCTTTTCACCACCCTGGGGCCCCAAAATACCGTCCTTTCACTTAGCCTCAAATTCACTACAAAAATTAAGGGGAAAAAATTGGCAGACATGTTGCAAACTGAGGGTGTGGGCAGGTCCACTTCGACCCGGGCCCTGCACCCCAGCGTGTCCACAGATGGGTGTGTGTGTGTGCGGGACTATCTTGTCTTTGGATTTAACCCTTTGTATCACCCTCCCCGTCTCTCCTCTAAATCCCGTTGGCAGCAGCCCGGCCCCCTTTCTCCATCACATGCCCCCTGCCTTGATATTTTAAACACTGATTAGGGCAAACCTCCTATTTTGGAGATTGACGTCAGAGGGATTACGAAGGTTAAGCTAATTAGCAATAAGCAAATGAGGGCTCAGCCAGTTTTCTCCGCTGACGAGCTGTCAATGAACCAGTGACGTGGTGATGATTGTCATTAACCTGTTCAAACGGGCCAGCTCACTCGGCTTGGCAGCAGGGAAGCATTCGGGGGAGCAGGGAAGCGACCGACACACTCCGGAAGAGCCAAGACCACAGTCTCTGTTGCTATTCTGTTGCCCAATGCTGCTGTGCCGGGCGGACGCCCACAAGCCAAGTCGCGCCAAAGCAGGCCACTGCTATGAGCGATCCGGCCCGGTGCTGCAAGCTCTCGTGGTTTTATCATAAGTCTCACCATACGTTGCTGGGTTTTTCCATAGTGCCCCAGCTCCTGGAGTCATGTGGTTCCAGGAGCACCTCAGTTTTCATTTAAAAACAGGACGGTTCTAGCCCCTTTGGTGTGAAGCGAGCTCCTGCGACCGGCTGAAGAATCAGACAGCAAAGAACAAGAATTCCACATTTTTTTATTTGAAAAAAATCCCCTGCTTTTGGGATGGGGGGCGGCCTGAGGCATGCGGGGATAATGCTGGGGGGTGGCGATACCGCAGGCCCTGCCTGGTAAGGACCCGATTAGGGTTAAATGGAATGTAAGGGGTTGACGCTTAGTGTGTCTTTTGGTTGGCTGCCGGCAGAAAGGAGACGGGTCGAAGAGGAGTCTGGATCCCGGAACAGACAGGGCCCCAGAGGCAACGGGGAGAGGCTAGTGCTCCAAGCCAGCTGGGTTGCCAGGGCGGGTGGGCCAACGTGGGAGTCGAGAGCCCGGGCCCAGCCTTGGTGTGAGCTGGGGCTGCCAGGGTAGAGACTGAGCCAGGGAGGGGGGAGCTGGAGCAGCGTCCAGCCGCGCCGATGGAGAGCCAGATCCGAGCTGCGCGGCCAGAACCGGGAGAGCGGACACCCCCTCCTGTGCCACAAGTAACCTGGAGCCGAGCACGCTGAGCGGCTGGGAGAACGAGGCGGGGGCCTGGGCAGAGAGGGCCCGACACAGCGAGCCATCCCTAGACAAGACAGCTTGGAAGGCTGGACTTGTAGGGGGGACGTGACCCCCACGGGAAGGCCTATCTGGGGGAGAAGGGTCCCGCCACCTAGAGCCGGAGGGGGTGTGGCTGCCACCAGAGCAGGTCTCTTCCCTGCAGTATCATCGCAACACAGCCAGGGCCTGGGAAGGAAGCCTGGGACGTGTAAGAAATAGGCTGTGAATTTACTTGAGCTCTAGATGTTCCTGGTGTTCCCTGGGCCCATCACACGGGTTCCTTGGTCCTTTAACCTTTCCCACTCATCCCTTATTGGTCTGCAGTTACGAACATAAGAGCGGCCACCCTGGGTCAGACCAACGGTCCATCTAGCCCAGTATCCTGTCTTCCAACGGCGGCCGGTGCCAGGTGCTTCAGAGGGCATGAACCGAAGAGGGCAATTACTGAGTGATGCATCCCCTGTCGTCCAGTCCCAGCAGCTGGCAGGCAGAGACAGTCAGTTGCTGTTTGCTAAGGTGTAGGTGGTTTGAACTCAATGGGGTGATGGCTGGGCCAGGTTCGTGGCTGGTGAAGAGAGAGTGCCCTTGAGCGGGGATACCCTAGCCTCTGTCCTGAGTGACCCATGACAAGACTGGGGTTAAGCTCGCCAGGGAGGCTGGGCCCCGCCTTATCGGGGTTACAAGAACTCTGCCACAGGGGAGGCGCTCTCGAGGTCAGGCAGGCAGCCAGGTAACGGGAGTTGGGGAAGGGACTCGGATCCTTTCGCCATTCGATTCCAGCGGGGTAGTATTGAAACCGGGAGAATTCCCCACGACAGCAGGTCCGTCCCCTGCTTACAAGCCCAGTGACCCTCCATTGTTTAAAGCGATCCCTTTAAAAACCACAGTGCGCCCCCCTGCCCTCCTGTCACCCGCCCCTTATGGCTTTGCCTCTGATTCTCTCCTGCTTATCCACCGGCCCACCCTTCTGGGCTGAGGTGAGTGCCCCTGGCTAGCTCACAGAGCAGCTCCACCCCTTCTGGGACCCCAAAACCAGCACCGCAAAGTGTAAACTCTTCCCGGGGAGGCCCTGAGCGGCAGCAGTGTCCCAGTTCCTGAGCTGGGCTCTCTCTCGCTTCAGGAGTTGATTGGGCAGCCCTGTGGGGTGTGTCTATCCCCCTCACCCCCACCTGGCCTGAGAATCAGACCCATCAGGCGGCTAGCCCCTCTGCTATACCCGCCTGCCCCGCGCCATGCGCTTGCAGACTCCGAGGGCATTTAGGAGCACACGTGTCCTCACCGTGGCTGTGTGAATGCGACATGGAGCTCACTGCGGTGGCTGAGCAAGGCAAGTGGCCGGGCTTTGCGCTTTTCACCTTGCATAGCTTGGCCACTGACCGCTCATGAACCCCACAGGCATGGCGGGGGGACTGCCCCTTTCTCTTTAATTGCGAAGCTTTGGTAACCACTGTATAACTCCAGGCAGGAAGAGGCGGGGGTGCCAACCATCAGCGGTTAAAAATAAAAAACGGAGTTTTTTTCAAAAAATATTCACATGGCAGTAAAATGACAACTCCGTGACAGTCACGGGCTACGGGCGCGAGGATTGGGTCTGTCTCTGCAGCATGTATCGAGCCAGACATGGGGTAACGAGGGGCGCCCGTTGACTGAGGTATATAAATGTTCCAGTCACGCATGTTACAGCTGATCACCCAGGGCAGCGGGATGCTGGGGATAAACACGCGATGCCGCTGAGTAGGGTTTGTTACTAACCTGTCATGGTCACCGCGACACGCTGCCGTACAGCGTCGTTGCCTTTGGCCGCTCCTGGCGTTGCTCATCAGCCAGTCTCCAAAGCGCCGTCTCGCCACCCTCAAGCGTGGGACAGTCATGAGCCCCCCGTGACATTAATACAAAGAATGAACTTTGGGGTTCTTTGTCTTTGCTTTTTGGTTTCTGAGCCATTGGGTTACATGGGGGTCATGTCCTCCAGCCTTCCTCTGCCCCCAGAAGGGCTGGAAATTTACTTCAAAAGAAAAGGAAAGGTGAGATGCTCATTGTAACTGAGTCAGCCGCTTCCTGTGTGCCGCCTTGGGTCACGCTCCAGGCCGCCTGCTTTGGTTTCCCCTCCGGGACTGTTCCAGAAACTTATAAACCACTTTTGTCCTTTCCCGTTGGGTTCTGCTTCATTAAACTAACAAACCTTCAAAATAAAATGTTCAAGTCCATCCAGAAGTCCACACCCACAAAGGTTTCCCTTCCTTGGCCCAGGCCTTGCGGCTTTGGCAGGACTCTCAGGCCTAAACCCCAGGACACTGCTGCAGCCGTCTCGCTCCTGGCCCCATCTAAGTGTTCCCCGCTTCATTGCAGCCTGTTACGCTCGTGAATCCAGGAGCTGGGGCTGCAAGAACCCCACTAAGCATCAGGAGACTTGCGCTACAATCCTGAGCGTGGGCAAGGCTGTAATGGACTCGGTCCCCTCCGAGCCCTAATCTAGGTGTTTACATGATGCCCATCAGTGCGGCGCCAAGGTCACATGATAGACGCACACGCACCCCGGCCGCCCTGTGACCCTTTTCCCCTAGAGGTTTGATTTTGGGAGGCACCGTGGCCCCTTCAGTGTGACGGGGTTTAGGTGCTGCCTGCTCTCAAGCTTTCCACAAGGCCTCTTGAGCTACAGGGCGAGCCAAGCACTCTCCCCTACTGGCACGCTGCCTCGTGAGGGCGTACAGCTCCGCACGCCTCAGCAGGGGATGGGGGGAGTTCTGCACTGCTAACGCCCCATCGCCTCCTTTTCAAAGATTGGCCTCTACCCCGTCCATTGCCGCCCCCCAGCTCCCTGCCTTGGCTTGGCCCTGTGGTAACAGTCGCTCGGCGGGCGGCACCACGTCTCTCTCACTGGGCTCACCGCTGGATTTTGTGGCGGGACAGTGGAAGGAGCCTAAGGTGCCCTTTTAAGAGGGAGCCCAGGGTGTCTCCTCTGAGAGCAAGCAGGGGCTGCTGTGAGACAAAAGGGCATCTAGGAACGGCTGCCCGGCAAAGCAGACACCCAAATGCTGGCACAGCCAGGAGCCCCATAAAATACGGTTGTGCCCGGTCCCCCCGTATGTGCGTGTCAAAGTGGGATTACAAGGCGGAGTGCTACGTAGCCAGGGACTGAAGTATGTGGGAATGCGGAAAACCAGCTCCTTGTGCCTGGTTCTGCCTAAGGTGGCCAACTTTCTAATCGTACAAAACCGAACACCCCTGCCCCACCCCTTCCCTGAGGCCCCGCCCCTTCTCCGAGGCCCCGCCTCTGCTCACTCCATCCCCCCTCCCTCCGTCGCTCTACCCCACCCTCACTCACTTTCACCGGGCTGAGGCAGGGGGTTGGAGTGTGGGGGGGGGTATGGGCTCTGGGCTGGGGGTGCAGGCTCCAGATGGGGCCAGAAACGAGGGGCTCTGGGTGGGGGAGAGGGCTCCAGGATGGAGCAGGGGGTTGAGGTGTGGGGTGTATGTATGAGAACTCCGGCTGGGGGGGGAGGGGCAGGCTCTGGGGTGGGGCCGGGGATGAATGGGTTTGGGGTGCAGGAGGGGGCTCCAGGCTGGGGCAGGGAGTTGGGGAGCGGGCGGGGGGGTGAGGGCTCTGGCTGGGGATGCAGGCTCTGGGGTGGGGCCAGGGATGAGGGGTTTGGGATGCAGGAGGGGCTCTGGGCTGGGGCAGGGGTTGGGGTGCAGGAGGGAGTTCGGGGTGCGGGGTCCTGGCCGCGCTTACCGCGGCTCTCAGGAAGCGTCTGCCAGGTCCCTGCAGCCCCTAGGCACATGGGTGGCCAGGGAGGCTCCGTACGCTGCCTTCACGCCTGCAGGCACCGCCCCCACAGCTCCCATTGGTCATGATTCCCAGCCAATGGGAGCTGCAGAGCCAGCCCTTAGGGCAGGGAGCTTTCCTGGCCTCCCATGCGTCTAGGGGCTGCAGGGACCTGGTGGCTGTTTCCGGGAGCCGTGTGGAGCACGGGCAGGCAGGGAGCCTGCCTTACCCGAGGCCCTACTGTGCTGCCAACCGGACTTTTAACAGCCCGGTCGATGGTGCCAACTGAAGCCGCCAGGCCCCTTTTCAACCGAGCGTTCTGGTCCAAACCCAGATGCCTGCCAACCCTTGTTCTGCCTCGTGTCTGGGGTTTCGCCAAGGGGCTCGGCCGTTCCTCGCGGAAGGGCTAGAGAGAAAAGAGCCGGTGGGGTTAACGTACGTCACAGCTCTGTCTTAGGCACTGTGTCTGCTGCCGACTAACGTCTACGAACCCAGCTAGAACAGAAGCGTCGCTAACTGGGCCCACCATGGACGGCTGCCCAGATCAGCAGGGCCGGGCACTTCTGTCCCCGAGGAGCTAGCGTCTGGAGCAGCGGCTCAGCTCTGGGAATGTGCATTGGCAGTGCCAGTCCTGGGGCCTGGGCCTGGGTAAAGAGACGACTGGGGTCATTAAAGAGCTGGGTGGGTGATGGGGCCTGGGCCAGCAGCAGGGATGGGATCAGGATGCATTAGCAGAAGTGTGCAGGGGATGACACAGGCCTGAAGTAGCAGTGTCTGCAGCAGAGGGGGTTGGTGTGTGGGAGCAGAGCTGTGTGTGCGGCCCAGGGTTTGGATAGCGGGGAGGGGCTGGGAGGTGGGAGTGAGGTGCTTTGTTAGGGGTGTGGAGAGGAGCCCAGAGTTGGGCTAGTGGGGGGAGGGCGGGGGTGGGATGCAGGTCGGGATTGATGGCATTGGCAGGGTTGCGGGAGGGTGAGAGCCAAGCACTGGGATAGCAGGGGCTGCGGGGTTGGGATTGCATGGCACTGGCAGGGCTGGGGGGAGCCCAGGGCAGGGATAGCAGGGGGCTGNGCTGAGGGGTTGGAATTGAGGGGCACCGGCAGGGCTGGGGGCGGGGAGCCCAGGGCAGGGCTAGCAGGGGGCTGCGGGTCAGGAATGAGGGGCACTGGCAGAGCTGGGATAGCAGGGACTGCGGGTCAGGAGGGGCAGCGGCACAGCTGAGCAGGGAAAGCTCACACAGCACATCCCAGCACCATCAGCCCAGACCGTTGACACGCAGTACTTTAACTCATAAACTGGAAGGAGATTTCTTTTTACGGCAAGCTGCAGCGGCCGATCTTGCTCCCTGTTTGCAATCACATTCCAAACCAGCTCCCGGGCGTGGGACATGGGCCCTAATATCTTCTCGCCCGCCCGGGACTTAGCCCTCCAGGGTGGTAATAAAGCCATTCATCCAGGGTACCCAGGGCTTGGACAACCGGCATGAGGGCCTTGCCGGATTCAGAAAGGAGGCTGGGCGATGGTCCAAATGAAGGCCAGCGTGCCAGGGCTGTTTAAGCCACATTGGTATCCCCTCTCTGCGCTGGGTACCTCCATGGCGGATCAGGCACCAGCTCTGTGCTGCTGCCAAGGAGCGCTCGCATCGCTCTTCGCAGCATCAACGTGCTTTCCATAGGTGAGGTCTAACCCCGGTGGAAAGCAGGCGTTGTGCTGGGTGCGGGGAGCCTTTGTTTTGTCTTGACGTGGGTCACCACACTAGTGACAGCCCCCAGGGCGTGGGTTTCTCACTGTCGGGGGGGCTGGGTGCCCTGCAGCCCTGACCAGCCTGTGTCAAGTTTCCACCCCGCCCTTTATTTTCCAAACAAAACCCCAGTTTTGGGTCCACACTCTGCTGTCCCATTACCACACAGGTCGTAGCTTGTGTAATGGGAGCTCACATTCATGCACCTGGCTCCTGGCATCCCTCCATTCCTCCCACAATCTGCCACTATCCCATCCCCCTCTCTTTCAGAAGTGAGGTTTTTACTCACGAAAGCTTATGCCCAAATAAATGTTAGGCTTTACGGTGCCACCGGACTCCTTGTTGTTTTTGTGGATACAGACTCACAGGGCGACCCCCCCCAATACGCTCTTTCAGAGACTCCGTACAAACCCCCCACCCCGCCCATGCCAGGGGCTCTGCATGTCTCCCCACATTCCCCTTCCAGGAGTCTAGTCCTGGCACAAGGCAAGAGTGGGTGGCTTCCTGTGTGATCTTGTGCCAGTCCCTTAGTCTCTCTGTGCCTCAATTCCCCATCTGTACAATGGGGATAACAGCGCTGCCCTGCCTCACGGGTGAGTGAGGGTAAATCCATTCAGTGTTGTGAGGTGCTGGGATCCAGCGGCGATGGAGGGCAGGTGAATATCGGCGCTAGACTGGCTAGTTCCAGACAAACTGAGGTTGGAGTTCCTTCAAAGAGCAACTGCCCCACTTTTCCCTCTCGTAGCCAGATGGAAAGGGCACTTCCTGGGTCTTCCACTTCCAAAGTGGCGACTTCCCGTTTGTCCACGGTGGCTCGATTTAAGACACTCTTCTTTTTTTGTAGTGATTTGTTCCTCGCTGTAGTTCGATCCAGGTATGTCATCACGCTGCTGTATAGAAGCAGGTGCATTTTCCATTCATTCATTAAAACAAAACAAAAAAGAAATCAGGCACCCGCCAAAAACGTCTCCTTGAAAGCCCTCCAGCGAGCACCCAGAGAGGTGCATTTGTAGGGCAGGTCAGGAAAGCTGTCGCCTCCTAGGGCGACCAGACAGCAAGTGTGAAAAATCGGGACGGAGCTGGGGGGTAATAGGAGCCTATATAAGAAAAAGACCCAAAAATCGGGACTGTCCCTATAAAATCGGGACATCTGGTCACCCTATCACCCCCCTTGCACTCCCCTGCTATTGTCCCATAAAGAAAAATGCAGGTCTCTAGCACCCAGTAATAGTGTGGGGGTTATTTTGATTTTTGTTTTGCAGGGCAGTTCCGCCTGTCAATCTGCTGTGAGAATACAAAGTTGTGTTTATATTAACACCGAACCTTATATTAACACTTCACAAGAAACGGAGGTAATTATTGGCTACAGCCATTCCGATAGCCCCTCGTTGGTTCGCTTTGCTGTTGAGGGATGGTTGATGTTTGCCAATATGAACTTTCCCTGCCAGACCCTAAGGGCGTGTCTACACTGCAGTTAAACCCCCGCGGCTGGCCTGTATCAGGTGGCCCCGGGCTTGCGGGGCTCGGGCTACAAAATTGCGTTGGAGATGTCCGGGCGTGGGCTGGAACCACAAGGGCTGGGCCCCCGCGAGAGGGGAGGGTGCTGGTTTGTGTGGGACATTGTGCTGCTTGTAGTCTTTGTGCTTTTGGAAAGCGCTTTGCCAGGTGTTGGGTCAGGAATGAGGACCAGGGAGGGATGGAAGAAATGTCAACAGATCTCTACTGGTGAATTCTTCCCCACTGCATGTTGGCATCGCCTTGGAAGCTGTTGCCTGTTGCCCTTTCGCAGGGGTGCCCGGACTCCCAAGAGGTCCTGCTCCCTTTCATGCAGAACATCCTTGCAGGATGGAGGGGGAGGGCCTCTATCCTGGGAAGCAGGGACTCTGAAAAAGACTTGGGGGATCATGGTGGATAATAAGCTGAACATGAACTCCCAGTATGACCATCTTGGCTAAGAGCCATTGATGGACCTGTCCTCCATGACTTTATCTAGTTCTTTTTTGAACCCTGTTATAGTCTTGGCCTTCACAGCATCCTCTGGCAAGGAGTTCCACAGACTGACTGTTGTGTGAAGAAATACTTGCTGTTTGCTTGTTTTAAACCCGCTGCCTATTCATTTCATTCGGTGACCCTTAGTTCTTGTGTTATGAGAAGGAGTAAATAACACTTCCCTATTTAAGATTGGTAGCCGTGTTGATTTTATAGACCTCAATCATATCCCCCCCCTTAGTCGTCTCTTTTCCACGCTGAAAAGTCCCAGTCTTATTAATCTCTCCTCATATGGAAGCTGTTCTATACCACTACTCATTTTTACTACCTTTTCCAACTCCAATAGATCCATCTGCACACAGTATTCAAGGTGTAGATGTACCAGGGATTTCTATAGAGGCAATATGATATTTTCTGTCTCATTATCATCCCTTTCTTAATGATGCCCAACACTCTGTTAGCTTTTTGGACTGCCGCTGCACATTGAGTGGATGTTTTCAGAGAACTATCCCCAATGACTCCAAGATCTTTGTTGAGTGGTAACAGCTAATTTAGACCCCATCATTGTATATGTATAGTTGGGATTATGTTTTCTAATGTGCATTACTTTGCATTTATCAACACTGAATTTCATCTGCCATTTTGTTGCCCAGTCACCCAGTTTTGTGAGATCGCTTTGTAACACTTTGCAGTCTGCTTTGGACTTAACTATCTTGAGTAGTTTTGTATCATCTACAAATTTTGCCACCTCACTGTTTACCCCTTTTTCCAGATCATTTATGATATGTTGAATAGGACTAGTCCCAGTTCAGCCCCCTGGGGGACACCACTATTTACCTCTCTCGATTCTGAAAACTCTATTTATTCCTACACTTTGTTTCCCATTTTTGAACCAGTTACTGGTCCATGAGAGGACTTTCCCTCTTATCCCATGACAGCTTACTTTGCTTAAGAGCCTTTGGTGAGGGACTTGTCAAAGGCTCTCTGAAAATCTAAGTACACGATATCCAGTGTGTCACCCTTGTCCACATGTTTGTTGACCCCTTCAAAGAATTCTAGTAGATTGGTGAGGCATGATTTCCCTTTACAAAAACCGTGTTGACTCTTCCCCAACAAATCATGTTGATATATGTGTCGAACAGTTCTGGTCTTTACTATAATTTCAACCAGTTTGCCCGGTACTGAAGTTAGGCTTACCGGCCTGTAATTGACAGTGGATAAGCCCCCTGTCCTCAGCCCTGGCTGTCTGGCTTGGGGACGCCAGCCAGCAAACCTCTCTTGCTGCTCTCCTGCCTTCAGCCTTCCCCCAGGAACCACAATCAATCTCCTGGCTCTGAAAGCCTTTTCCTGACTGACTGAGGCCCTGACTCACTGGATCTCTCCTCTTGTAGGGCCCAGATGCCCTGATCCTCTATAGCCCCTGATGCTGCCCCATCCTCTTAATCGGCCAAACTGCGGGCACCTGTTCTGGTACATGGGCACTGGACCTATTTCATTCACAGGATTCAGCTACCCTGTGACAGACGGCTGCTGGGATACTGTGTCCAGTTCTGGTGCCCACCGTTCAAGAAGGATGGTGATCAATTGGAGAGGGTTCAGAGAATCATTTCAGAACTAGAAAACCTGCCTTCTAGCAATAGACTCAGAGAGCTCAATCGATTTTGCTTAATGAAGCAAAGGTTAAGGGGGGATTTGATTAGTCTATAAGTACCTCCATGGGGAACAAATATTTGATAACGGGCTCTTCAATCCAGCAGACAGAGGTCTGACAAAATCCGGTACCTGGAAGTTGAAGCGAGACCAATTCAGATTGAAAATAAGGTGTATATTTTTAACAGTGAAGGTAATTAAATGCTGGAACAATTTGCCAAGGGTCAATGTGGATTCTCCCTCCCTCACAGGTTTTAAATCAGGAGTGGATGTTTTTCTGAAAGATCTGCTCTGGGATTATTTGGGGGAATTTCTCAGCCCTGAGTTATGCAAAAGGTCAGACCAGACGATCATCTCCTGGCCTTGGATTCTCTGAAGCCCCATGCCAGAGTCTCGTTTTTTGTCATCCCTTGAGCACGGTTCCTAAACTCCTGAGGCCTGCGATCAGGGGCTAGGTGCCAAAATAGAAGATGACAGAGAGGTGACTTGATTACAGTATGAGCACCTCTTGTGGCCAGAGGTCCCCCTCCAGCGCACTCCCTCTGGTCTCCCTCTGCAGGGCCCCTTCTGAGCTCTACACCGTCTCTCTGATGACTGTAACCACCCCGATGAAGGTACATATAGACTGTGTAACAGGGTTTACTGGCTCTTCAGAAGACCCCGTTCCAGGAAACTGGTACAAACAAAGGAGCAGGAAATGGCATAGGAGTAGAAGACAGAAAGCAGACCCGGGGAAAAAAACAAGGGGACATCGCCCCTTTTAGGTCCCAGGCCTGGGAGCCATGGGCAGGGGTGGGGCTCCCCTCTCTTCCAGCCAATCGAGAGGTGCTTTCTGGAGGAGGGCAGTATATATGCAGTCTTCTCCCTCAGAATAGGGGAGCTGTTGGTAAGTGAAGAAAGCTCCAGCCAGAAAGGGTTAGGGGTGGTGACCCGGTGAAGAACAGAGGCTAGCAGGAGAAGAGGTCCATGGGTGGCAGTGGAGCCAGAGATAAGTGCAATCCTTGGGTTGCAATGCAGGACTTTATTTTGGGGGACATTAAAGGTGATGTGGGACTGTCTGTGGTCATTAAACCAGCCCCAAGTGGAGACCAGAGGGAGGGCGCTGCAGGGTGGCCTCTGGCCACGAGGGAGGAGCTTGTTAAGGGGCAGCCCTGGTACATACTGCAATCAAGGGCTCGTTAATCTAGCAGGGAATAGCAGTTAAAGCCAGACAAATTCCACGTTGCAAGAAGGCCCAAGCTTTTAACAGTGCGAGAGATGAAACAGTAGAACAAAGTCCCCAGGGACGTGGTGGATTCGCCATCTCTTCTTCCTTCCAATCCAGCCTGGAGGCCTTTCTGGGAGATCTGTTTCAGCCAGATACAAGGTATTGGGCTCAACACAGGGGTCACAGGGTGACGTTCTCTGGCCCGTGTTGTACAGGAGATCAGACTAGATGATCTAAGGGTCCTTTCTGCCTATCAACTCTATGAATAACTCCACTCTCTCCAGCTGTCCTGGGAGCGAAAGCTACTCTCCACCCCTCCACAGACACGTCAGCCTGACGGCCCCAACGACCAAAGCCCAGGAAATACCCAGCGGGAGAACATCAAGGACTGTGACAGTGGAGCCTTGTCCCAGCTGCGTGTCCACGTGCAGGCCCCCTCTGGGGGTGACTGGGGCGTTTGGTATCCGGCCGCTCGCCTGAGGCTGCCAAGGAGGGCTGGGGACCTGCTGGTAACTGGGAGTCCTTTGCGCCGGGGCTGGCAGGTCATTCCTGGCTGCTGTACTCACTGTCATTGCCATTATTGTAACACCGCCTGTGCCCCCTCTCCCATGCCTGCGGCGCTAAACACAGCCAGCATCTGGGCAGCACCACAGGAGCCGCGCCTCGCAGGTCTCCTGGACCTCGGTTTCACCCGCTCATCCCAGCTGGCCGGTCACACTCCTGGCTTCGCAGCCCAAAGGGACACTGGCTGTGTATCTTTGCTAGAGTGTCAAGCCACCTACGGCGCACTCACGTTAACGTCTGGGGAAGAAGGATGGTCTGGCAGAGGGGGGCGCTGGATTGACGTTTGAGGGACCTGGATTCAGGTCTTGGCTCAGACACAAATTTCCTGAACAGCCCTGGACAAATCACTTAATCTGCAGTTGGGAAGGGTGGCCTTGCATTAAGACAATGGACTGAGACTTGGAAGAAGTAGGTCCTATTCCCAGCTCTGCCACAGACTTTCTATGTGACCATGGGCAAGTCACTTAGCCTCTCTGTCCCTCTGTTTCCCCATCTGTCAAACAGGGACAATACCTCTGCCATGAGGTTAAAGTCATTGATGAATGTACTCAGATACTACCGTGATAGAGAGAGAGAAACTCTGTTACACCTGTCTGTGTTTTACCTTTACTCTGTTTTAGGGCCTGTCTACATGTGGAGATGAGCTAAAATAACCTACTCCTCAAAGCTATGGGGACATAGTTTATTCCACAATAGCTATTCTAGTCAATTTCCTGTGTAGACAATCTCTAAACCTTGCCTGGCTTCTGCTTAAACAGAATGTTTTTACCTTTCTTTTTGGAGGGGGCGGATGACTACTCTGTGATTTTGTCTTTTCCACTTCCAGCAGTGAAACACTGCTGCCACCATGGGGAGAGGGGGTGAGTTATTAAGCAAACAACCTGATCAATCATTCAGATTAAAAGGGAAAAAAACCCAACCCCAAGCCCCAACTCGTCCAGTGAGTATGTATCCAGCAGTCCTAAGAGGGCGAAAATTTGTTGTTGTTGTTTTTTCTTCTCCTTATTTGCTACTTTATTTTCTTTTTAATTTTTTTTTATTTTTAAAAACCCTTCAGACATGATGTTCCAAAGGAACAGGGAAGTCTTTCTCCGACTGGATTATGAAGGACTTTAGCCTGGAGGCACAGACTAATAAACAGATAATAACAAAAAACCCACGCTAGAGCTTATTTTCATAACATTCATTTACTTTTCTATAAATGTTTCATTTGTCCAAGGGGGCTGATGGTTGGGGGTGCGGTGGTGAGTAGGGGGATGGGGAAGGCTGGTTTAGACTCCTAGGTCTTGCAATGGCTGTAGATACGTGGCTACCTTATTCCTATTGTTGAAGGGGACATTCCTGTTAGGGGAAGGGACTCGCCCCCAAACCCCAGCACCGAGAGTTCGAATCCCAGGTTGCCGGGGAGGGGAGGGATTAGCTGGATGATTTCTTTGCCTCCCACTCACAGAGATTTGGTTGTAGTTGGGTTTTTTTTGCTGCTCTGCGATTCTCTTTGATAAGGAAGAGAGAGGCTCCCGCGCTAGACTGCCCGGCCTGTGCAGCTCTTCAAAGGCAGGGCTGTCCTGGCGGGAAAGGCCGGCTGCGGCTCTAGGGAAGAGCCGTGTTTTAAAGGCAGCTGGGGCATTGGGGGTGGGGGATCGGGAGTCCCTGTTGACTCACGCTGCCAGGAGCACACCGGATGCCGTCTAGCTGAAACGGCCTGGGAATGGATTGATCGGTGGGGGAAGTCGTCGGCCACAGAGAGAGACACTCTCGGTGCATGGAGCAGGGACAGCGCTGCCAGCGGCCGCCCTGTGCCACGCGCAGGTCTCGGGCCATGCCTGGCTGGCCGACAAGACGGCCTGGGTTCTGTAGCCCCTTCAGCTTTTCTACTGAGACACTTGACGATGGGGTCCCACTGCTGGGGGGGCAGGAGGGGAGCCATTCCTACCAGGAATCCCTCCCCAATGTCCCCTGCAATGTCGAATTAGGCCAATAGGTACCAGCTGCCAGGCGTGGCTTCCTCGCCACTGGGACTGGGCGCCTGGTTTAGCATATGCTGCCAAGGGTGTGTCAGACGGGGACGGCTCTCTGCCAGCGAGCTGGCTGGCTTTGAGCTGGTGAGCTAGGGGTGAAAGGTCTCCCATTACTAGCCGCCCGAGCCAGCCGGTCCCTGTTGCAACACACAGACGGGGAGGCCATGCTTACAAGCCCAGCCTGAGCTAATGCTGCTTCCCACGGAGGTGGGGTCGAAATCTTCTGCCCCGTGACTTCACTCCCAACAGGCAGGTTCGCTCGTTGCAACGTCTGGTTGATCCGGATCCAAGAGGTTGGTGTTTTCCGTAGGGGCACGGAGCCTCAGCTGGGGAGAAGAGACGAACCAGCCGGAATGGTCCCTTACGTGGAAACGGAGCCGGCGCATCCTACTGGAATGAAAAACTGGCTTAGCTCTTTGGGATGAGCTCACTTCCTGCGTGGGCTTCGAATGGCCGGCGTCAAGCGGGCACTGGAAGACGCCCCGGAGAAACTGCTCTGATGGTTTCTTTGATCCATCCCAGGAACCTGCCCTGGAATCTCCCTCTCCAGCCTCCTCTTGCGAGGTTCCCCTTCTGGGTACACGTGGCTCGGAAGCCAAGGCCTGGATCTGGACATCGCCAAATGTTGGAGAGGGAAACGGCCACTGCCCAGCCATTCCCATGCTGTGGTCACTCCTCTTCTCATCACACTCTGCGCCTAGAGGGAGTGGGTTGGTGTCTGGCTAGGAGCAGGCAGCAGGAACTCAGCCCGTGGCTGAGTCGTACTACACACCGGCTAAACCTCTCCACCAGGCACCCTGGTTCCTTCGTCCCTTTCCCGGCTCGAATTTCCCCTGCGTGGCATTGCTGGCGCGGAAGGGCTGTTGGGCTCCAGCCCAGAGGGGGCTGCATTTCAGCGCGGGGTGAGCAACTCCCGCTCATGGCATACAAAGTGCTTTGGACGCTGCCAGGCCCTGCAGGAAGGGAAAGCTGCTGCTAGACTGGAACGCCGCTTCCCCTCTTCACAAGACACCGGCAGGCAGAGAGGATGCTGGAACTGCTCGGGACATGTGGAATGAGCAGCTCTCTCTCCTCCTCTTTGCACTGCTCTAGCCTGCTCGTAAAAGCAGACAGTATTTCCTCCAATTTGTGCGGCTCATTTCCCCAGACACGGCGCATCTGGCTTCCAGTGAGGTTCTCGCTTTCCAGCCGACTTGCTTGAGGCAGAAAGAGGATTTGCTTGAAAGCCAGCGAGTGACTCAGTGGCTTAGAATCCAGGCTTGTGCCCAGCCTCTTGCACTAACCTTTGCACCGCTCCCCTGGTGTGCAGCCCTCGGTGTTCAGAGCGAAGCTGCCGGCCCGGAAACCAATTTGTCTGTAGAGACACCCAGGAAAGTGCTCACGCCACGAGGCAGGTCGCTGTGCAGATGCCGCTTCAGAAACATGCTGCCCAAAGCCGTGCCCAGCGAGGATTTCACGCCTGACGCCATGCTGCGTACCTCGAACACTCGCTGGGGCAAGCAGCCCTTGCAGCCCCTCGCTCTGAAAGCACAGGCCCCCCTGCCCATTTCAGCGACAGGAGACTCATTCGCCTCCAGCCGTCAAAGCAGTATGGAGCCTGTGTCACACAGTGGAGCCGTTCTGATCCCACCCAGTAGAGGGCAGTGCTGCACAGACACACCAGCCGCTCGTTACAGTATTCAGCTCGGTGTATGGATGTGCTAGAAATGACAGCTCTAGGACCCAAATAAATGGCCTCGTTCCCAAAAACCGACGCTTGGGCTGCCACGCCCCTCCAAATCTACCGCCCTCTCGAAAGGCCCCTTGCCTCCCCATCTTGCCTTTCCACCCAGAGCTCCCTCCTCCTCCTTGTGCCCCAATCACAAGCCCTCCTCTTCCGGATCCCTCAGTCCTCCAGCTACGCCTTGCTGCCTACGCCCAACCAGCCACCCCGTAGAAAGGGAGAGAGGGAAATACCCCAACCCCTGCCCAGGCTGGATCGTCAGCCTTCGCTGTGCATGGCAGCTTGTAGCATGTGGGATTGGTCTGTACCCTTCTCAGGCCAGGGCCTTGTGGTCTGCCTGTGTGCAAGGCTACACGTGCTGTCTGTGCTCAGTCCGCTCTGACCCACAGCGCAGCAGCTAAGCTGCGCACTGAACCCATCCGATGCCCAGGGGGAGGGTTATGGAGCCTGCCTAGGTGCCGCTCTGATCCCTTGGAAGGCGGCATGCTGCCTCGGGGTTTCCTTGTAAGGTAGCAAACCCCAGGGAGTCTCCTTACAGTTGGGAAAGGTCATTTTCCAGTGCAAAGGGGATATCGAACGGCCTGGTCCTTTACAACCTGGCCCCAGCCCATCTGTGACCAAAGCCACATCGACATCAAAGATGTGTACGGCACGACGGAGCCAGGCTGGCTCCTGACCGGATGCCCCCCCCCCAGCCTCTTGGGTGCTCCTCTTTTGGGCCATGCAAGGACCACCCGGCCTGGCCTGTCTCACCGGCTCATTTCACACCTGGCAAGGCAGGGCACCTGAGGAGTGCTCAGCTCCCCTAGGGTCATACCATGAGCGTCTGGTGGCTCTCCATTGGCTCCTCATGGCAGTGGGGGGGTGTTGGTGCCATCTGGCCTGCAGCGTGTCTGCTGGTTGTGACTGGGTGGGAAGCAGGAGCCTGTGGGCAGACAGGCCTCAGGGGGAGAGCAGGGCAGTCGGTGAGGAAACAGGAACGTCTCGGAGCAGATCTCCGGGCTGTCCAGAAACGCAGTGAAAAGGTAACAGAGGTGGAACATCCCGATCAAGTCTTGTCTCCCTCCTGCCTGGGTGTTCCCCAGCGTTACGCCCCCCCAGGGCTCCCTCTGGTCTTATTTTAAATGTGTCCCACCACCACCCGTGAGAGACGTGCAGAACCCAAATTACTGCTCCCTGGGAGGTGGAAGCCTTCCCCGCAGCTCCCTTTGCCAAATTCCATCCTGCTTATTTCTAGGTGTGCGCGGGGGAATGGTCCCGCTAGTGTGGGGAACTTTCCTGGCTTATATGCTCCCCCAGTGGAATTGGCTGGTGAAAGGATCCGAATCCTCGCTCCCACTCCCTTTACCCAGAGGCCTGCCTGACCTCGGGGGCTCCCCTTCCACTCTCCCGTGTGGCAGAGTCCTCGGAACCCCGACAAGGCTGGATTCCTGGGGGGCTCCACCCCCAACCTTGTCGTGGTCACTTAGGGCAGGGTGAGGGTGTCCCCACTCCGGGGGGCTCTCTCAGCACTGGATACTTCCCTGAGCCACTGATCATTACATGCAGTTCAAAGCAAATACAATTTATTAAACAGTAACTAATTTTAAAAAATAAGTTAAAAATGGGAAAGGTGAAAGGAAAACCCGTCACCCCGCTCTGTGGCACAGGGACGTCACAGGAACATAAGAGAAGTTCCTCACACGTCCCAGGCCCCTGCCCCGGCCCTGGCTGTGTTGCAGGGACGCTGCGGGTCGGACATGTGCTCTGGCGGTGGCCACACACCCTCAGGCTCTAGGTGGCAGGACCCTTCTTCCCAGTGTCGCCCCTGCCCCGTCGGGGTTACGATCCCCCTCCCAGTGCGGCCTGCAGGGCCTCTTGGCAGGGGGCATCTCCCCGCGCTGGGCCCGCTGCCCAGGGTCCCCCTCACTCTGCCCGGCTGCTCCCCGCACCCGGCTCTGGACTGATCCAGCCCCAGCTCCAGCCCCAGCCCCACTCTGCCTCAGCCCTGCTGGTACTCTGACTCCAGCTCTCTGGGCTGCTTTTCTGACCCCTCTGGCTGGGGTTGCTGCAGTTCTCCTCCCAGCACTGACCTGCTCCCTGGGCTGCGTCTCTGGCTGTCCCGGCTCTGCTCCCTGCTCAGCTGGGTCGCCTGCTCTCTCCTTAGCTCGGCCCCACTCTATCTCTGACCCAGGCAATTCCAGATCACACGGAGAAAGGGACCCTGCCTGGCCTCCTGACTCCCTCATTAGCCTGCCCGCCCTGTCAATCAGGCTGGCCTGGAGCATTGGCCTCTCCCCATTGCCCCTGGGGACTGTCAGTCACAAGCTAGCAACCCAAACACCCCCCCTGAGTGTTAATACGAGGCCAACAGCCCCCGTACATAGGGACGCCCCTAAATATCCCCCCGCCGAGCCCTGGCAGATGTTTGCCACCCATCCCATTGCTTAGCTGGTGCTTAGCTCGCTCTCCTGCCCTCCCCGGCCCTCCCTCCGCTGCAGCCCCGTGTGAGCAGACGGCGAAGCGCTGTCCCGGCCTCGCTGGCTGGAGCGTTCAGAAAACTGCTAGGCTGCAGCTGAGAGGAAGCACAGAGGGAGCCCCCAGCCTCCCCTCTTAGAGGGGGAGTTAACCAGTCGGTGCTGGCCCCCACCATGGCCCAGTTCTCTCCCTTGGCACTGCCGGGGACCACCCGCTTCCCTGTTACTCTGGAGAGTGAGGCTACCCAAGGGCTGCTGGTTCATGGTGCAGCCATGCCCCAGCTGTGTGCCATTCACTGTCCTCTTGCGGGAGCAAGAGAGCCCAGGGTTTCTGGGTCCCCTGGGCTCTGCTCCTGGAAGGCCAAGGATGCAGCTTCCGGGCAAACCAGACCTTAGGTAGCTTAGATACTTAACAGCAAGGCCCCCTGGGTCCCATTCATCTCAGTGCCCGGCCTCACACCTGCTTTCTTGGCCCAGGCGGTGGCTTCTGCAGAACCCAGCTTTATCCGGGGAATGACGTACTTTCTGGCCATCCTTCCATAGGTGTGGGGAGTAAGGGAGAGAGGACGGGAGGGGAAGAGAGCTAGGTCTGTTTTTCTTTTCTGATTTTCCCCCATTCCAGGCCATGGTCTCTCTAACCACCTCCTCCTCCTCCACAAGATGATGTCCCTGATCCGTGCCCTTCCCTCCAGTCACCGAGGCAGCGAAAGTGAGTTTTGTCCCCGAGGTCGGCCGTTTGCACTCCCCCGCAGAGCACCGGTGACGCTGGGCCTGCCACCACGCCCCTTCCACTTCTGGCCAATTGTGCTTGACAGTTCTGGGTCTAAAAATAAGCAAACGTCAGGGCTAATTGGGGACCTAAATATATGGTTTCTTTAATTAGTGCCAAGCGACTGACTCGCAGTCACGTCCATGTGTCTGTTAATCCAATGGGAACACGCCGGCTAAGATGCTTTAGCTTTGAAGGGATATCCCGGAACATCCTGAACCATATACCGCTGCTTTATCCCCACGGCAATGTAGTGGCACAGCTGCCTATAGGCTACTTATTATGCTGCAGGTAACCAATCAGATTGCTCAAATTATGGAGGAAGGCCACGGCCAGTGGATGCCCAAGCAGAGCTGGAGGTAAATGTCCCTTCCTGCTGCACTGTGGTCAAACGCTCAGGCATGTTCAGGAGCCAGGGGGCCAATAGGAGATTTCTCAAGGTATGGGTAAGGGGGCATGGGCTGCATAGGTGCTGGAACTTGGGGTGCAGGGGGGGCTGCAGCACCCCCTGGTTTGAAGTGGATTCCATTATAGGCAGGCTTTACCATTTGGTTCAATGGCTCTCAGCACCCCCACTTTACAAACTGTTCCTGCGCCCCGATGGGCTGAATTCAGGAGCTGTCTAGCAGGTGGCCTGTCCTTCAGAGCTGGGCAGGACTGTCATTTCCAAGTACGGAACTCAGCCCAATGCACTTGGTGATATCGTGTTGAGTCCCCATTCACGGAAAGGTTTGCGGGTGTGTTGAGGGATCCCGGCGTGGCAGGGACCAGCTGTCCTGAGGCATGCCCTATCTTTGGCCAGGTAACCTCCAAAGAGCGAGGCTGAAGCATTTGAGAAGATGCAAAGGTCTGTTCTGCAGGGGACAAAGCGGTATGAGACCAGCGTGCCCCTTTGCAGGATGGGTGGAACATTGTGGGACGTGGCCTGTGACAGAGAAGTTGTGCCTGACATTTCTGCCCTACAGCGGTCCCTCAAATGTCGGAGGCCGCATCACCCCAATGTCTGTGGGGAGCCCAGGCCAAAATGGTCCAAACTGAGTTTCTCAGGCGACTCCTGCAGGTCTGACTGACCCGCCCATCGAGTTTGGAGGGGTCTTTGACCCCAAAACACAAAGGGTGTGAACAGAAACCGAGGGCAACCTCCCCCACGCCTGGGAGCTGAATGGGCTGCGTCTCTCCCACCTCTTCTCTCCATGACAACCGGCCCCTGTCTTTTTGATGGATGTGGCTTCTCATCCCTGGGAAGCAGCTGCTTCTCAGCTGTGGGAGGGGCTGGGACCGAGTCTTTGACAGAGATGTGTTAAATGGAGGCCTGCTCCAGCACTAACCTGGCCTAGGGTCACCTGGAGGACCCACCTGAGACCAGAGACCCATTAAATAGACACCTAGAGAGACATGGTCCCTGCCCCGAAGTGCTACCAATTGAAATAGCCCAGACAGACCAGCTTTAAACAAGGAATCATTGAATCAGCCTAGGTGGGGAAGATGGGGGGCAGAAAGTGTGGCCTCTGCCTCCACCTTGGCTAGACATTGGGGCAGTGATCGGGGGAAAGGCGCTCCCTCAAGCTATAACGGCGAAGGGCCTTTTGCAAACCTGCTAGACAGTGCATGTGATGCTACTGGGACCCACCCAGGCACAGCTACCACCAGCTGTCACTCTCAGTCTCAAATACGGACCTTGGAGGAGACTGGGGCTCGATTTCTGTTTCTGCCACTGACGTGGTCGGTGACCTTGGGCAAGTCGCCCAATCCGCCTGTGCCTGTGTTTTCCCCGCTCACCCTTTGTCTGCTTTGTCTATCCAAAAGGAAGCTCTTTGGGGATTGCCTTGTGCGGTGGGGCCGGGATCGCAGTTGGATTCTGCTGCTACTAATACAGCCTGTGCCAGCGTGAGTCTGCCCCTCTCTGGCAGTGACAGCTCTGTGCCTTCTCCTCCAGGCAGAGCACCGCTTGGAAACTCACAGCGCTGCCTGCCGGCTGGGCATCTGGAACCATTCTCGCCCTCTGGAGTGTGGAGCAACGTCCGTCCGCTGTGAGCTGCCGATCACAAGCCGCAGTCCTGCCCCACCCAGCCACCATTCTCACTTCTGCCAGGCCACTTCGGTCCCCACCTACAACCCTCCGGCTGTGCTAGTCCCCCTGCTGTTCCTACAGGGCTGCCAGTGCATTTCACTCCTCGTCTGCAATACTCCCAGCTGGTCAGACCCCTTGCCATGCTCTCTCTGAGCCGTGCTGAAGGTGGCCATTTCCAGTGCTTTTGTGCTATGGACGAGACGTCCAAGCTGAGGCGATGCAAATCAATGCATGCGTGTCCCCAGCCGAACTGCGCCTTACAAAGATGGGGTTAAATGAAGCTTACAGGGAGAATTCCAGGAGAGAGGCTCTACATGAAAATCTGAAATCTATGAACATCTTTATCGTCTCTCTGGTGGAGCAATTAGTCATCTCCCAGCAGGTGATTTATCATTATAAACATGACAGCGGAAAATTGGCTAGCGGTGAGTCAGAGCTGTGCAATCATTCCGGCGCTCGGCCATGAACTCACCCATCACACCGATGATGTCACCCGGCTGGCAGAACCCAGCCTCGGGTAATCCCGCTATCTGTCTAGCAGGGCCTTGCGGTCCAGAAGCTGGAAGACTGGGCTAGACCCCCTGGTTCTATTCCCATCTCTGCACCTGTTTCTCCTCCCACCTCATGTCTATTGCATGGGAGGTCTTTGAGGCAGGGACTGTCTCTTACTATGTGTCTGTGCAGCCTCTGTGTCCTACTGCTTAACAAAGTAATAACTCCTGGTCCCCTACCAACCCTGTTTCTTATTGCGTTAAGAGCTGCTCCAGACCAGAGCCAGCAGGGTTGTCTCCGTGGGTGGCTGGAGGCCTGGGTTTTCTGGCAGCCTGCCTCCGCCTCTCACACCTGAGGCGTGCAATTGCGGGACAACAATGCCTCCTTGTTGGGCCACGGTGGCCCCCGTGTTAATAATTAGTTGATTTGGTTGTGCAGAGCCGTGTGAGGACACTCAGGAGCAGGAAAGTGAGGCTCCGGCCTAGTGTTGTTTGGCCATCAGGACGGAAGGTGTCAGTCAATGTTTAACTCGCAGCAGTTCATTTGGGAAGCTAATTTCCCTAACCGTTAAATTGGAAACGCGGTGGGAGGGGGAGTCCAAGGGCTGTGCTGTTCCGGAGCGTTATCTTTAGCAGTGGTAGGCCATCTGCAGCCAGACGGGGAGCTTGCCACCGCACTGCTTGGTTTTGGCTTTTATTAAAGCAAATTTGCTGTTGGAGGGAGAAGTACCAGATTCACAGCCCTGGAGGCCAAAAACATCTCTCTCCTTGGGGTTGCGTTTTGAAGCGTTCGGCACCCACAGCTGGGATCAGATTTTCAATTCGGGCCCCTAAATAAGGTCCCAGGTCTGTTCCTACCACAATCTATCATGGTGTGCGACACCGTTCCCAGCGGAGGTGCAGCTGGCCTGTGAGAGACCTAACCAGACCCCTTGCTTGTCTAGATTACTTTCCCCTGGGAGTGTTGGATCATTATAAAATCAACTCCAGCCCTCCCCCCCCCCCCCCCCCCTGAATCTCCCCCAGGCCGCTTGCTGGTCGAAAGGAGGGCAAATGTCCGCAGAGCTGGACTCACTGGGAATAAATGAGGATTTTGCTCCAGCAAACCTAGTTAATCATTGATATTCAGGTCGCTGGGAAAAGCTTCCCCTCTCGGGTCGCCAGTGAGCAGAGGGTTACGTCCTCCATTAAAAAGAGCCCCGCTCATTACATTTAATCTCTAAGCCTGAGCCGACTCACTGACTCCGAGCCAAATGTTTAACCCTTAGCATGCTCAGCTGTCCCCGAGTTGTTCCATTTGGACAGTGACTGTCTCTGGGGGAGGGTTTTCTGAGTAGCCACCTGCGTCTACCTGCTTCTAGGACAGGCTCTTCCATGGGGCACCCAGCCTTGTCCCAGATCCGGCATGCCAGGCCATACCAACCCTTAGCCTGAGTCTAGGGCGCTCAGCAGGACACCTGGGTTCTAGTCCTGGCTCTGCTACTGGCAGGCTGGGTTGGGCAAGTCACAGCCCCTCCCCGTGCCTCAGTTTCCCCCCGTCTTGTCTATATAGATTGTAAGGCTGAGAGCTGTCATCGAGGCCAGCACCAGGGACCTCCAGCGCTAATAGCGCAAGCGTCTATAGCGTGAGCTAAAGAACCAGGCTCTATAACAGACTCTCAGTCCCGTGGGTCAGACGCATAACACACACTGACCAGTGGGACACCTACGCTCTTGAGAACAAGGACTGCCTCATGCTATGTGGCTGGGCGGTGAGCTGCGAGGTGCTACTGTGACCCAAGTGATAAAGCTTCATGTGGTGGGCAGTTAAGGTTCAGACAGATGGGGGAAGTTTGCTAAGGGCCCCAGCAGGACTCCTGCTCCCCAACTGGGCTCATCCCCATGGCAGAGGGAAGGAGGAAGGAGAGGCCCTGGAATAATTCAGCCACTATGCGGCTGGAGGGCGCTGTAGCCCAGTGGAAGGGATGGGGACAGGGAGCTAACAAGCACAGGAGAAAGCCAGCTGAATCCAGAGAGCAGATGGGAGCTGGAGACAGTGTGTCTGGCTTAGTCTTTCTTCCAGAGCATGAATAAACAGCCCTGTGATTATGGAGGAAGCTGTTCTCTGGGGCGATGGACCCTCCAGACCTGGCTCACCCATTGGCTTGTGCGCCTGCCGTTTGGGGGTTGGAATTAGACCTGCTCAGGTGTTTGCCTGAAAAGAAGCTAAAAGCTCTACTACTGCTGACAGCGAATGGAGTTTCCTTGGGCACCAGTGGAAGAAGCCTGAGTTCTGGTGCAGCACGGCCACCCACTCCTGGTGCCAGCTTCCACCGCCCTAGCCCCTGCTTGACGGCTGTAATGGGGGGATGCTGCGCAGTGACTCAGCCCACAGAATCTCAGCAATTGTCAGCCTCTAGCCCGAGAGAGGACTGCGCAGAATCGCCCCCATGCCCCTGTCCCTGGATGTCATCTATAGCTTTCCTTCACTGGTGAGCTCACCATTGAGCAATGTGACATGGGAGGCAGTGTGGCTGAGTGGCTAGAGCGCTGGCCTCTGACTTAGGAGGTCTGGGTTCTAGTCCCACCTCTACCATAGGCCTACTGGGTGATGTTGGCCCAAATCGCTTCCCCTCTCAGTTTCCCTATCTGTAAAATAAGGATAAGGCCCTGACCTCCTTTGTAAAGGGCTTGGTGATCTGCTGATAGGAGTTGGGGAATATTTTTCCCCCCTTCCCAAGTTTGCACTATTCCACAGCTCTCCTGTTCTCTGCCTGAAGGTATCAAGAGAGTGGGACTTAGACCTCGACAGGGGGATCTTAACTAGGAGTAAAGAGGTTATTTTATCTCTTTAGAGGGTGGGAGGGATAGCTCAGTGGTTTGAGCATTAGCCTGCTAAACCCAGGGTTGTGAGCTCAATCCTTGAGGGGGCCACTTAGGGATTTGGGGCAAAATCAGTACTTGGTCCTGCTAGTGAAGGCAGGGGGCTGGACTCAATGACCTTTCAAGGTCCCTTCCAGTTCTAGGAGATGGGATATCTCTATTAATTTAATTTAAAAATGTATCTCTGAATTTGGCAACTGGTGCTATCAGTCCTGGAACACTGGGTCCAGTTCTGGTGCCCACCTTTCAAGAAGGATGTTGATAAACTGGAGAGGGTTCAGAGAAGAGCCATGAGAATGATTAAAGGATTAGAAAACCTGCCTTCTAGCGATGGACTCAAAGAGCTCCATCTGTTTAGCTTAAGCAAGAGAAGATTAAGGGGTGACTTGATGGGGTGATAGATGGGGACCAAATATTTGATAGGGCTCTTCGATCTAGCAGAGAAAGGTCTAACATTCGATCTTCCTGCTGCACTCAGCCGCTCTGTACCATTTGATGTAGCTGAGTCACATAGACCCAGCTCCCAAAGGTGTCTTGGTGCCCAGCTGATTTCAATGGGAGGGCGGTGCCTAAATCCCTTTGGAGGATCTGGACCTTACAGAGCACCTAACCCATAAAAAGGTGATGTAGGGAAAGGGGGCCTCCTGGCTTTTCTCACACTTCGATCTCCTCTCGGTCAAAGCCGTGACTATGCTGGGGCTGGTGACGTGCACTGTATTTTCTATCACCGGTGTCTCCGTAACAGCCACAGGTTGGGTTGCCCCCATGGCAGTGAGGGGAAAGAGAGGACTGACTCACCCATGGGACAGGAAATCCGCCTTCTCCTCCTGCTCTTACCGAGGGCTCCCTGTGTGAGCTGGGGCAGTCACGTAACCTCTTGGTTTCCCTGTCTCTCTCCCGCACGCGCCTCTCAGCCTCACCAGATCCCTTCCGCCATGAGTGTGATCCCCACTGACTTCTGTGGAGTTCATCTGCCTGATGCCCCTGTGAGTGGCTGAGAGGATCGGGCCCACAGATTTAAAATCACTGCAGTGGCCCAAGAGAGAAGGACGAGGGTCGCCGGAATTTGGCCAAGCAATACCTGCCTCGTAACTGGATTGTGATTGACAGAGCGTCTAGGGTGGGTGTAAGGACACAGACTGAGTTCCCCTCAAAAAGGGGGCACGGGTGAAAGCCCTGAGGGGAGATAGCCCTGCCCTGAGTCAGAAGTTAAAAGGTTCAAGCCGAGGCATTTGGTTCCCGCATGGGGCAGCCCTTGGCCAAGGTAGGTTCTGGAGCGAATTCTAGTCTCTGCAAGGGAATGCAAGATAATGGCACTGCAAATGACCCTGGCGAGGAATGTGAACCGCTGGCCTGGGCCAGTCGCTGAGGATTTCTGCTCTCCCTCCCTGGCCCTCCTCCCAGGAGCAGCGCCTCTCGATTCGCTGTCGCAGTAGCTCAGCCTTGCCTGCAAGCACGGCCTCTCTCATGCCTTCAGCTCCCACTCCCAGCAGGAGCCAAATTCTTCTCAGTTGCCGTAGGACTTAAGCAGCTCCATACTGTGATCGTTATCCCTCTGAACTGCCTGTCCCAGACCGAGGGGGGGAATTTGCCGATTACATGGGGCAGCTTTGGGAACCTTTCTACGCTTCTGTTGCACTCTATTTCCAAAAGGCAGAGTGAGGAGATGTCCCGGTTGCTTTCTGGGCCTGGGAGAGCAGTGACTTCATTACCAGTTAGGTAATGAGGGCTGGTAGCGTAATTCTTAGCCCTAGACCTCTCTCGCTCTCCCACAGTAATATCAAACTGAGGCAGCCGTGCCTTGCTCTGAAGGGCCTTTCGCTGGAGCGACAGGACGGTAACTCTGCAGGGAGCACCAGAGAACTTGTCTGTCTTTTCATATGCTCGATGCCACAGGGGCCAGTTGGACTGTGAGTCAGGACATGACAACAGGGCAGGGGCAGGTTAGAGGTGGAGCCACAGCGAGGATGCTGTATTTTTTTTTAAATGGCCATATTATTTTATTGTCACACCTAGGAGACATGGAGCAGGAGCCCACTGTGCCGGGTGCTGTACAAACAAGGATGGTCCCTGCCGCACAGAGCTTACAACCTAAATATACTGTGGACGCAACTTTCCAAAGCGACAAGTGATGGATAGATATATTTTTGGGGTGTCCAACCTAAGAGGCCTGATTTTCAGAAAGTATCAAGCGCTTTCCCTCTGCCTACCAGGCCTCCTAAAGGCGTCTCAAGTGGAGCGTGCCAAAAAAAATCACAGCTCTGTCAGTCACGAGTCACACTGGAAAAATCTTGGCCTTTAATTGGTCCCATCTCACTTCAGAAATCTCCGTGATAGGTCACTTGTCCGTCGACGCAAATGGCACGAGGTCAGGTTGGAGGGAATGTGTCCTGATGACAAGACCTGAAACTGGCGGTCCCAAACTCCTGGCGCTTATAGCAAGAGTCAGGGTGTAAGACACTCAAACCCAGTTCCTCAAAGGCAGCTCATTCCCATTGAAATAAGTGGCAGTTGGGTGTCCAAATACTTTAGAGTCAGGCAACATGGTGATGAAGCTGGTGTGAATGCCTCCAGAGAAAACACTGATTGCCTCTGATAAGGGCAATTTCTAGGGCTTGGTAATTCCATTCTACCTTGCTGAATTCCCCCTGTAGTTTCTACTGGAGACAATATTTCTTTCCTTCCTCCTCTCAACTATTGGGCGGCGTTGCTGTGGGATGTTAACCAGTGACCATGTTCCACCCCAGAGGTGGCTGTACTTACATGGTGGGGCAACATGATTCCTCTCTCTCCCTATAATTTCTGAACGATATATATGATGTTAGATGTAGTGTATTAAGAATATTCAATTCTTTATTCCAATTCATGTATGGACCTTAACTTATGACTAAATGCCAGGTATTTTATTCACAGCTGATGGATATGTGAGTGCAAACAATGACCCGGAGCCAACTGCCATGGAAGCCAATGGGAGTTTGCCATGGAAATTCAGTGGGAGCCTGGTAAGCCCCAGTATTTGTGTGATTATCTGTTTTATGGTAGCATCTGGTGGCAACCAAGATCAGGGCCCCACCCCCACTGTGCTAGACCTAGAGTAACAGACAGCTGCTGTGTGGGTCAATGAGCTGGCTTGTGTATGTTACTGGTGGATAGAATTGAAACTGCTCAGTGGTGTGTCATAGATGCTATACTGCAAAGAGCAGAGGAGATTCTCCTGTAGCTTAAGTAGTCAGCGCTTTTGCAGCAGGAAGCTCTGGGCTCTGTTCCCCCTACCTACCCAAACTTCTGCATGGCTGTGGTGTGCAGCACAAGGACAGACCTGGAGCCTGAGGTACCTGTGGACTTATTACAGTATTACTGGTGTAAAAGTGAGACGCCGAGATCCCTGGTTTGAGCTAGGTCATCTTCAAATCTCTTCTCACATCATTCTGCTAATACCCCCTGCTCCTACCCAGACCCCTGTTGTCCTGTGCTCAGACTGCCGCTCCATTGGGCTGGATGGCCCTGCCATGTAGGGTTGAAAAGGCTATAGAATGCATTAACCCACTGCCGCTGGCCCAGACCTGGCCCGCACAGGAACCTCTGCAGGAATTCGCTTGCAATCCAGCCTTGTTCCAAGTGCCAGCATTTTAAACTATTTCCATGAACGGTTTAGCAGAAAAACCACAGCGGGGTTTTCAGTGTGGCCATTAAAACATTTTTCGCAGGCCTCTGGCCCAGCTGCGAGGAGGGGCTGGCTCCCACAGGATGCAGCAAGCCCCAAATCACTTTGGAAGAGGGGAGCATTTTCACAGGGCAAAGCCCTCAACTGCTCTGCAAATGTTTCCCTCCGAATGCACAAGGACCTCCTGAGAAAAGGGGCTGGTTTTTTATTGTACGTCTTCAGGACCTATTATGTATTTGATTTCCTTTGGAGCCTGGAAGGAGGAGAGATGCCCAGAGCTGCTATTACAGAGTGAGGAGTGGACTGGACCATGTTCAAAAAAAAGATTGCGAGATCACAGCGGATTTAGTCCCTTGGCTCCGTTTCTCCTCCTCCTCCCCCCATTTACGGTACTTGCTTTGTTGCCTTCCTGTAAAATCAGATTCCAGTATCAGACCTTCTTAAAATCCAGCCAGCTGGAGCGAGATGTGACCAAAATGATTTCCCTCTCGCTGACCTTTCTGACAAGTGGAATCTGTCTCTCTGCAGCTCTCTTGGCATCAGCAGCTTATAATTTAGCAAAGCACTACTCCTGTTTCGCTCCCTCCCGCCCCACATGCCGCTGCCTCTTTCACTTTCTGTTTAGGCCCCTTCCTTCAGTGCCAAATGCTGCACCGGAACAACCTCTCCAGGGCGCTCTGCTAGGGCTCGTTAGCCTCGTTTCATCAAGAGATGCAGGCTGGGTTTTTGAAGTTTTCCATATGGAGTTTTCCCAGCCCTAGATATCGACCAGGATCTAAGGTGACCAGATGTCCCGATTTTATAGGGACAGTCCAGATATTTGGGGCTTTGTCTGATATAGGCCTCTATCCCCCCTGCCCCCGTCCCGATTTTTCACCCTTGCTGTCTGGTCACCCTGCCAGGATCAGGACTGATCTGTTAGCAGCAATGGCAATGACCAACAGGCAGCATAGCATCACACACAGGGACAGCTGAGATTTAATGAGTCTGGGTTCTGCAGCCACAACGGGGGCAGAGGTCTCAAAAGAGTTCTGCTCCCGTTCAGGTCCCAGAGGAAGTGGCCAGATTTTCCACTCACACTGGGCTGTTGAACGTTTCTGACACTCTGATTGTCGTGGATAGGAATAGGGTAATAGTCCTTCACGCTGCGCAGGAACCCGCTGCTCTAGGCCGCTAGAACAGCAGCGCGTGTAGCCTTTGGCTGGGCTGGAGTTCACTTCATTTCCCGTCTCCGGGGCCTTAAAAACCCCCAACTCCCATAGGAAGTAGCAGGAGACCCAGCGTTCAGTCGCTGAGGATTTTCAGCAGGGATTGCCCGGGGGCAACCTCCCCACCTTCAAGTCCCCAAAGGAAATGAATTTTATTAAATAACTTTATAAAATCTTACGATAAAAGAAACAAATAATCGAATTTTTACAGCAGGCCATGGCTATTCTATACTCCACAGACATTACCTTCAATTATACAAAACGTCAATAAAGAAAACGAATTAAAATCTGAATAGTTCTGTCCTCGCAGACGCAGAGTGAGAAGAAACGGAGCGTTCCCAAAAGCTTTGGTTTTGTTCACCTGAGTCTCAGTCAGAGTCTTTGATCACCAAATCTAGACAGTTTGCTGAGTCTAAAACAACATCTCTCCTCCCCTGGCTTGTAGGGATCTTCAGCTGGAATCCACCCAGACTCTTCCCCTGCTGAACTCACTGCTAGCCAGTCAGCTGACTGATAAACCCACCACTCAGTTCAGTGCACAGATTTAAAGAAAACCCTGCTGCAAAATGCTTCAGGGTTAGGGACACCAGCCTGCTTCCCGCTCCCAACACACCCAGGGCACATGGCCCCCTACAAAGCAGCTGCCCCGACTGCTACCCTCATGGGATCTGACCCGAGCAACGGGGAACCTATTGGAACAGACCCAAAACTACCACCCCCAATTCCAGAAGCTCCTGGCTGTGGCGTGCTAAATCCACCTAGCAACAATGACCAGACACAGCTCACTCCTACCTCCGGCCAATGGGGCTCTTAAAGAGATATCTCCCTATTAGGCACATGGGCTACACCTGTGCATGTAGGTAGGTTGTGCAAGTTGTATATTACATTGTTAGTAAACTCGGTGATTTGGACCCCTCCTATGTGGTTCCTTCCTATTATATAAAGAGCAAAAGAAACAGCTGGTGACGCGGATGGTGACGCAATGACCTAGGAATGCAGTGACACCGAAAGCGACTGCCGATGCCTAGTGAAACTGACCAAGGAAACAGAGTGAACTGCTCATTTGGAGAAGGGGGAGTTCTAAGTGCATGACTAGCACTGACTATACACGGCAGTTGATTGGTAAAGGAGAGGGCTGTGCATCATAGCTGTTGGGCTGTGGTGCATGATGGGAGATCAAGTCCAGCTAGGAAGCCTGGCCCATAGAGGGGAATGGAAGCATGAGGCATACAACTCCCATGAATCACTGCAGTGGCATTTCCAAAATGGAAATATTTTGCTTTTCAGCTGTAAATCAATTTCCCGCCCGCCCTGCCCTGCCTCCCCCCTGGAAAGCAGGTGCTTTCACCAAAAATTGAGCTTTGTCAAAAACCCAATTTTCCATCAAGGCTGCTCGATGGAAAATGTTTCACTTGCACTACCTCTGCGGCACAGTGGAGCGGCTTTGAGTCCATCCAGCAGAAGGGACTGGCAGACAGACACGCCAGCCGGGATGCCACAATAGATAGAAACAAACCAATCATTGCAGACCAGGGCGTCATCCTGTTCCTGTTGAAACCAGTGGCAAAACACCGGTTGCCTTCCATGAGAGCAAGATCAGACTCAGGGTGTCTACTGCTTGTGGACTATCATTTCTGGTGATACAGAGGTACCGCAGTGCCGCAGTCTTGCTAAAGGAGTGAGGTACCAGAACTCCAACCGTCTGAGAAAACCAGCTTGGGCAGACACTTATGGACCTGCTCTCGGTTTGAGCTATTGTGCATAATATTGGGCAGAGCCTTGATTGCTAATGCAAAGAAGAGGGGGTCGTAAGGACGCTCTTCTCTGACTCCTGCTGGGCTCTAGACACAATCTGAATTCAAGCTGCTAAACCAGGCTGGGGAGGAAGGGGTTGGAACGTAGGGCTGAATCCCAGAACCCCATGCGCGGCAGCACTCATCAGTCTCACCTGGCAAAGGCTTTCTCTGCATCCACTGATGGGCCACCCGCAGAGTCTGTGGTTTGGAGGAATAAAATTAGAACCTTTCTTATTTAATCCTAATAGGTTACCTCTATTTGCAGCATCCAGAAGCCCCCCATCAATATTAGAGACTCATTTTTCTAGACACTATGCAGATGAAGAGGTTATTAGCTGAATTTTGTCTATAGGGAGGTACCGGTTAGTTCATTAGTAGCGTCAGGAAATTAGTGATGATTGGTGTGAGGATTTTATTGCCCATCTCCTAGGGAGATGGAGCTGTCTGAGGCACTTTGGATAATGCTCTTGCCTTCCCTTGGGCTTCCTTTCCTAAGTGGACTGGTCAACACTTGTTTCGAGGAAAGCTTTTCCAGCCGAAACATGTAGTCTCATTGAAACCATCATTTTTCATGGGGAAAACGTTGACCGATAGAAAAACGTCAGTTTTCCCCTAGGAAAGTTAAAAAGAACACTTTTTTGGTTTTGAATCCACATTTCAAAACAAAATGAAAAAATGTATTTCGTTTTGACTTTAAAATGGCACTTTGTTTCAGGGTGGTTGTTTTTTTTAAACCGGAAAACCAAATGAGGGTTAAGCTGAAATGAAAACGGTCACTTCGAATCCATCCCAAACTTCCTGTGGGAAAACTGGGATTGTTTGTTTGAACCGTCTCACAGTATGAATGGGGCTTTTCCTATCGGCTCCAGTACCTACGGAATGGGGATGTGGCATGTGAAACTGAGGTTGCTAACAGTACAGCATTTCTGTAGGGGAACAGGCCAAGAGGTCTGCTCGAAAGCCCCCAGCGAGAATCCTCCAGGCAAGGTGGCTCTTTGACTCCTTTAAATGAACTGTTTCTTTAACTTCTTCTCTTTGTTTTTTGGCTTCCACAGACTGTTTGGGTCCCTTCTCTCACTTCTCATTCCCTGGAGCCCCAGTGCCCTAGAGGCAGAACTTTGGTACCGAGAGGCCATGTTCTAATATAAAACTGATTCTGTGTCACACACACTCCCCCCCCCCCCCCGGCGGCATCATGCCACTTCTGTGCCCTCTGGATTCCGGGCTCCTGCAAGGAATAAAATGACCCGGGGTATAAATTAGGCAGCCCTGGGCTGTGACACTGCCCCAGATCTCCATGTGCCATTCCTCAGCATCCCACCTACCCCCCGGGCTTGTGATGGGGGAGTGCTTCCCTTGGTCGTTGTGGCTCCTGTATGACCCGCATGTGCTGCCGCAGCAGCATATGGGGGCGAGTGGGCGGAGGGGAGGACAGACTCTGTCCCTTTATTGGAAACCTTGAGGCGCTCCTAATTTAGCTTCTGTCACAAACGCACACTCTGAGCGGCGAGATGCTCCTGAAGTGCTGTGTAAAAGGCTGCTAGGCTCGTGAGAGAAAGGAAGGGGGCGCGTGGGGGGGTAGATTAAAAGCCCCCTGTGTGTGAGAGACAGAGGATGCTTACAGCTTCCTCTGGGCATGTCTGAACAGAATTATTCTCATAATTGAAAAATCTAGCTCCAGCCGTTCGCCACGGGCTGCGTAAAGAAAGCCGATAAAAGCAAACACTTTCCCCCTGGCAGTGTAAATTAGATTGTGGAACTTGTAGGGCTTGTCTACACTCGAAATGCTACAGCAGCACAGCTGTCATGCTTCAGTGTAGACGCGACCTACGCCGCCGGGAAGGGTCCTCCCAGAGACATAGGTAATCCACTTCCCTGAGAGGCGGGAGCTTGGTTGATGGAAGAATTCTTCTGCTGGCCTAGCACCATCTACCCAGGGACTTAGGTTGGCTTAATTATGTTGCTCAAGGAAGGATGTGGATTTGTCACACCCCTGAGCGACGTAGGTGGGTTGATCTAATTTTCTAGTGTAGACCAGCCCATAGATGTATGGAGTTTAAGATCAGCTAGTCTGACCTCCTGCATAACACAGGCCAGAGAATTTCATGCAGTCACTCCTGCACTGAGCCCAATAACTTAGGTATGAGTTTGGCGAAAGCAGATTTGCCAGAAGGGCATCCAGTCCTGATTTTCAGACCTCGAGATGAAAAATCCACCATTTCCCTTGGTCGTTTGTTCCGGTGGTTAATCGTCCTTGCAGTTAAAAACGTGCACCTTATTTCTACTGTGAATTTGTCTGGCTTGGATTTCCGGCCATTGGTTCTTGTTTGCCCTTTTTCTGCTAGATGGAAGAGTCTGTTAATGACCAGTATTTTCTCCCCATGCAGGTACACGTGCACTGTAATTAAGTCACCTCTCAATCTCCTTTCTGAGAAGCTAACCCAATTGAGCTCGGTCAGTCTCGCTGTCGGGCATTTTCTCCAGCCCTTGATTCGAATAATCGTTGTGACTCTTCTCTGCATCCTCTCCAATTTTTCCATCTCCGTCTTAAAATACGGCACCAGAACTGGACGCAGTATTCCAGTATTGGTCTCACCGATGCCACATACAGAGGTAAAAATGACCTTCCTACTCACTACTTCCCTGTTTATACCTCCAACGATCCTATTAGCCCTTTTTGTCACACCCCGCTTTTCCCTTCTGCCCCCCCATGTCAGGGTCGCCTAATCTCCCGCATCCATACCAGCAGCTCCGTGTGCCCCCCTTCCACTATTTCCTCATTCTGTCTGGGAGAAAAATCATTCAGGGTGTCAACATGTTAATCTCTATTGGGAGGAAGGGCAGAGATAAAATTGGGAGCCTTGTGATGCTGGAAGATATTAATCGGAGCCACCAACCAGTTTTTATCTATAGACAGCTGCAGAGGTGGCTGAAGTTGTAGCTCTACTAAAAAGATGACCGGGGCCCCTGATGGCCCCCATTTTTTCCCCTTTCTGGTTTTTTGGTTCTCTCCCCAAATCATGGTTCTGCCCAATGATACCTAGAACATCCCCTGACACTTTGGAGTGGAGCAGAGGTGATGCTGGCTGTATTTTAAAGAAGCCTTATTGAGGGCACAGGAACAAACCATCCCAATGTGCAGAAAGAATAGCAAATGTGGCAGGCGACCAGCTTGGCTTCACTCATAGACTCATAGACTCATAGACTTTAAGGTCAGAAGGGACCAATTATGATCATCTGGTCTGACCCCCTGCATCCTGCAGGCCACAAAACCGTCCCTACCCCTTCCCTTGACTCTGCTGTTGAAGTCCCCAAATCCTGTGTTTTAGTGAGTTCAATTGGCAGAGACCCTCCTGCTAGCGATCCCTGCCCCATGCTGCGGAGGAAGGCGAAAAACCTTCTTTGGTGAGCTTAAACACAAAAAGGAAGCTTACAAGAAGTGGGAAGTTGGACAGATGACTAGGGAGGAGTATCAAAATATTGCTTGAGCATGTAAGTGTGTAATTAGGAAGGCCAAAGCACAACTGGAGTTGCAGCTAGCCAGGGATGTGAAGGGTAACAAGAAAGGTTTCTACAGGTATGTTAGCAACAAGAAGAAGTCAGGGAAAGTGTGGGACCCTTACTGAATGGGGGAGGCAACCTAGTGACAAATGATGTGGAAAAAGCTGAAGTACTGAATGCTTTTTTATGTCTCGGTCTTCACAGACAAGGTCAGCTCCCAGACGGCTGCACTGGGCAGCACGGTATGGGGAGGAGGTGACCAGCCCTCAGTGGTGAAAGAACAGGTTAAAGACGATTTAGAAAAGCTGGACATGCACAAGTCCATGGGGCCGGATGCGCTGCATCCGAGGGTGCTGAGGGAGTTGGCTGATGTGATTGCAGAGCCATTGGCCGTTATCTTTGAAAACTCCTGGCGATTCAGGGAGATCCCGGACGATTGGAAAAAGGCAAATATAGTCCCTATCTTTAAAAAAGAGAAGAAGGAGAATCCAGGGAACTACAGACTGGTCAGCCTCATCACAGTCCCCGGAAAAATCATGGAGCAGGTCCGCAAGGAATCCATTTTGAAGCACGTGGAGGAGAGGCAGGTGATCAGGAACAGTCAACATGGATTCACCAAGGGCAAGTCATGCCTGACCAACCCTGATTGCCTTCTATGATGCGATAACTGGCTCTGTGAATATGGAGAAAGCAGTGGATGTGTTATTCCTTGACTTTAGCAAAGCTTTTGATATGGTCTCCCACAGTATTCTTGCCAGCAAGTTAAAGAAGTATGGATTGGATGAGTAAACTATGAGGTGACTAGAAAGCTGTCTAGATTGTCGGGCTCAACGGGTAGTGATCAACGGCTCAATGTCTAGTTGGCAGCTGGTATCAAGCGGAGTGCCCCAGGGGTCGGTGCTGGGGCTGGTTTTGTTCAACATCTTCATTAATGATCTGGATGATGGGAGGGATTGCACCCACAGCAATTTCGTAGATGACACTAAGCTGGGGGGGAGAGGTAGATACACTGGAGTGAAGGGATAGGGTCCAGAGTGACCTAGACAAATTGGAGGATTGGGCCAAAAGAAATCTGGTGAGATTCAACAAAGATAAGTGCAGAGTCCTGCACTTAGGATGGAAGAATCCCATGCACCGCTACAGGCTGGGGACCGACTGGCTAAACGGCAGTTCTGCAGAAAAGGACCTGGGGATTACAGTGGATGAGAAGTTAGATATGAGTCAACAGTGTGCCCTTGTTGCCAAAAAGGCTAATGGCATATTGGGCTGCATTATTAGGAGCTTTGCCAGCAGATCGAGGGAAGTGATTATTCCTCTCTATTCCGCACTGGTGAAGCCACATCTGGAGTATTGCGTCCAGTTTTGGGCCCCCCACAATAGAAAGGATGTGGACAAATTGGAAATAGAGTCCAGTGGAGGGCAACGAAAATGATCAGGGGGCTGGGGCACATGACTGATGAGGAGAGGCTGAGGGAACTGGGATTATTTAGTCTGCAGAAGGGGGGATTTGATAACAGCCTTCAACTACCTGAAGGGGGGTTCCAAAGAGGATGGAGCTCGGCAGTTCTGAGTGGTGGCAGATGACAGAACAAGGAGTAATGGTCTCAAGTTGCAGTGAGGGAAGTCTAGGTTGGATATTAGGAAACACTTTTTCACTAGGAGGGTGGTGAAGCACTGGAATGGGTTACCTAGGGAGGTGGTGGAATCTCCATCCTTAGAGATTTTTAAGGCCCGGCTTGACAAAGCCCTGTCTGGGATGATTTAGTTGGGAATTGGTCCTGCTTTGTGCAGGGGGTTGGACTAGATGACCTCCTGAGGTCTCTTCCAACCCTAATCTTCTATGATTCTATGTTCACAAGTTCTCGCTGTCTTCGTGACATGTCACGAAGTTGAGTACAAGGCCTTCCCAACCTAGATGAGGCTGTGAATGGTTCCACCTGAATTTTAAACTTTTAACCCACTTCTTCCTAAAGATCAGTTTGACAACAGCTTGGAGTGTTTGCCTGGAGGGAGAATTACAGGGTGTATTCATAGTTAATGGTTCCTTCAACAGCCCAACCCCTTTTTCCTTTGTTGTTCTTTACACGGGGAGAAGGTGTGGCTGGGTTTTCCAGAGTGATTAGTAATCTTGGAGTAGCTCATTTTTTTGGGGGTGCCTAACCGGAGACATCTTAAAGGGGGCCTCTCTCTCTTTCAGAAAAGGCTGAGAATCCGCTCTCTGGAAAACACTCCCCTTTTAAGGCGCCTTGAGCTCAGTACCCCCAATCACACTTTTTACCCTTGGAGAAAGTTGATGTCTCTTCTTGTAACCCTTTCTAGCTCCTATGAGGAAGGAGTGGGTGGGAAATGTTTTGCAAATAGCGGTGACCTCAAAGCATCCCAGGCACAAGACATGAGTTAGGATTTTGCAGATTTCAGCATTTCTTTTCCAACGCAAAAGGAGGAGAAATGGGTCTCTCCTCTGCCCTGGAGACAGTGATGTTTCAGTTCATTAACAAAAACTGCAGCTCCCCATTGTCCCCAAGTGAGACCACTTCTTTCCCCATCCTGTGGAATTTTATGTGACTGGTTCTATTTGTAGCACAACTGCCTCCAGCGTTAGCCTGGCAGAGGGGAGTGCAATCTGGGACAATTAAGTAAAACTCCACTAAAAAAACACTACAAATTGGACACACACATTTTTTTCTCGTTGCCAGGACAGAATTCCTAATCTCTTTAAGCATTTTCCTTGGGGCTGACCATCTGTCCCAATGCTAAAACCATAAGGGCACAGAGACGGACTAGTTAAAGCCAAGATGAGTGCCAGAAGAGAGAAGCATTTTTGGCTGGAATGATCTGGATTCTTCACTCCCTTCTGGCAAGAGCCCTTCTCCTCAGCAGGGTCATGCAATAATATTATTCCATACGCATTTATCCAGCGTAGGTTTATAGTCCTCACCGCAGCGATTCTCAAGCTGCGCTCCCCAGTCACATGACATTATCTTCTCCACCTTTACAGCTGTTCTGATAGATTCCATGGACTTGAGGCCAGAAGGGACCGTTATGAGCATCTAGTTTGACCTGCATAAGCCAGGCCAGAAAATTTCAAGCGGTGATTCGTGCAGCTGTTCCGTAATTTGTCTCGGCGAGAGCAGATCTTAGGGACAGATGCCCAGTCTTGATTGAAAGACTCCACCGGATGGAGAAGCTACCCCATCGCTAGCTCAGGGTTCCAGTGGCTACTTACCCTAACTATAAAAAAAATTGCACCAGTGGGAGAGTAAATGTGGGTGGGAGGTAGGAACACACAGACATGCAACTTTTGAGGGCTTGCTCCTTCTCTTGACGTCCTCCCCCCGAGGTCATTGCAACTATAAGAGAAAGGAGGAAAAGGAACTTAAAGGTGCCACTGGGGGCAAAGTCAGGAGCTTCCTCTGTAGCCAGTGGATAGGAGGTTCCGAGGAGCAGCACAAGGCTGAGAAGACCCAACTGTCAGATGGAGAAGAGCTGGGAAGGTGGGAGCGAGCGTGTGATATTGGAAAGGTGCGCTGAGAAAGGGAAGGAATTTGACTTTCATGTCACTAATTGCACATGTGCAATTAAGCCCCCAAATAGAGCAGTTTGCGTGGCAGTAGTGGCTGGCAAAGGACGTGACTATGACACTGTCTCTCTCTTCTGGGGTGGGAAGGTTTTGAGAACTCTTCCACTAACAGTATCCCCCTCCCGTCACGTCATGAGGCAGGACTAGCTCACGTCCTGCACTAACGACCTTCTGGCTGGGAGGTCGTCTCTGTTGCATTTGCTGGCGTTCGCACCCTCGAGTGGACTCGATGAGTTGGCAGAGTCCCACGCCCACCGGTAGCTGGATTCTGCCAGGTGCACACAAGATTCAAACCAGGATCGAGGTGCTCTGTAATCAGTACCTCCCCTAGGGTGAGACACGGTGCACCCTGCTCCCTGGCCAGTCCCGTGCTCTGATCTCATCCAGAAGTGTCTGCGTATTTTTCCCATAGTGGAGAGAGGACTGGGAGAGTCTAGTGAAGAAACAATCAGTTGGACTATCCAGAGGTTGCCAGGTTTAGGGAGAGCATCTGACCTCCTCAACCATCATCCTGTTTCCATACCGGCCTCTCTAAGGTCTTAGTGCATTGAAGACTATAGGGGCTCAGTACGAATCACCAGGACCAGCTGATATTGTGTGAGAAGACTGGAAAGATTCAGTGACTTCCAGGCCAGAAGGAACGATTTGATGATCTAGTCTGACTTCCTGCTAACACAAACCAGAGAATCTCCCCCAAGAACAGCTGCAGAAAGTCCATAATTTCTGTTGGAGCCAGCTCATCTAGGGAGAGCCTGTCTTGATTGAAAGACTTCTGGGGATGGAGAACCCACTGGGCCACTAGGTCAGTTGCTCCACTGGTAAATTCCTCTCACTGTTACAAATTTGCCCCGTATTTCTAGCCTGAATTTGCCCAACTTCAGCTTTTGTTTAAACACCGATAATGTCATTTGGGTGAGAGGCCAGTGGGGAAGTGTGAAGGGATTAAAATAAGCAAATCTCACCTCTCTCGCTACTCTCTCTGGTACCAGTGGCATAGCTAGGACAGGAAAACTGGGTGGCCCCGGCTTGTGGGTGGGCGGGTGGGGGGGGGGGGGGGAGCCAGCAGGGATGGGGGACCCGCCTTCCCCTACCCCCTCCAGGTGGCCCTTACTGCTCAGCAGGCATCTGAAGATGAGGTTGCCCGGGGCGCACAGGCTGTGGGGTGTGCCCGTGGGGCAGAGGGGGGAGCTTCACCCACCCCTCCCAACCCCAGCTTGGTATCTATCCACCTGGCCGCGTCCCGCTCCTGTACTGCTGCCCCGGTCTCCAGCCCCAGCGCTAGCCCCGCCCAGACCTGCCCCCATGATGCCCCCCCCCCCCCCCCCCCCGGGGATTCTTTCCCCCCCCCGCTGGCAGGACAGGGACATGGCCAGGGCGGATGGACACTGAGCCAGGGTCGGGAGTCCCAGTCTGTGGATTCAGGGGCTCCGGTCCCAATTTGGGTGGCCCTGGGTGCTAAGTGGGTGAGCCCATGGGCCACCCTGGCCCACCTGTGGCTACACCTCTCTCTTGTACTGGTTGGTGCATTGTGGGAGTTTGGCGTGGGCTCCCAGCACACGAGTGTGTGAAATGAAAGTGATGCTAAGAGCGGCCGTGTTTGTAAGACTTGCTACCGAGGACACCTTCTCCTGGAGACCAGCCTGCTCCAGCCACTAACAGTGTGGCTGGGGTGAAACGCCCTTCTATTCCACCCGTGTCTCAAGGGACTATACTTGTCCCTTTGAGTGTCAGCTGCGGTAATGTACAGGCTGCCCGCACAGGGCAGCCATGACTGGATGGGGAGCTCTGACCATTGTAAGCCTGCTCCAGCCGGGGCCTGGCCACCCGCTGGCAGACCCACCAGCAGTCAGAGTGGCCTCCATTGTAATTTTGCTGGTGGTTGTTAGAAGTGTCTTCCTGACATTGGATGTCCTTAAAAATATATATATATATATATATATCCATGAACAAGCCTGATATTATTTGCCTCTGGTTTTTGTCGGCCTACAGATTGTAGCCATGTTTCTGGTTGCGAACCGTTTTCCTTCAGCCATGCTCATGCTCACAAGCTCCAAGGCAAACCCAGGTTGCTGCAAGAAGAGATGCTGGTGAATCCAGAGGTGGCTCTCCACAGAGTCATTACCGAGCTCAGTGCCCCAGCTGGATGCTAGAGGACGCTTTGCTGCTTGATGAGACATTAAAACCCACGGCCTTGTGCAGGAATTAAAGATCCCGTGGCCTTTTCACAAGAGTGGGGGTGTTTCATCTCAAGGCTTCTGGCCAAAATTCCAACTCAGCCAATTAGCCAGCAGAGCTACATTCTCCCTTCACCTCCTGCACGAAGCCCCTGAGCTGTTACAGAGCTGCCGTGTTCCACTCCAGAGCTGGCTGCAGGTCAGTGGTGGATTCATTTGTAAAGTGCTTTGGGATAGAAGATGCCTCAGGGTACGGGTGTTGGATACTAAAGTCCTTTGTTATTTTTATCGTTTTATTCCTGTTGCTCCAAAGGACTCCACTCGGGAATCACGGTTCCGTTGTACCAGCCACTGAGCAAACAAATAACATGAAGACGATACTTTCCCCAGAGACCTCACGAGCGAAGCGGCCAGTAGCCCGTCTAACTGTGTGACAGGGACACTAGCTGCTTTCCCCGGGCTACAACTTCTCCCTGCTGACAAGAAGAAGCTTTGAACATATTTCCAATACTTGTTCATAGGAATGAAAGTTACCCCTTTCCTCTAGCCTGGATCCACCCCTGTGACTGAGCCGAGAGCCCAAACTAGAACGTTCAAATGCCTGGGAGGGCCTTGCGTCTGGGCCCCGTCTTGGAACTGGGCCGAGCCGAAATGCCAGCAACTCCCTGCCTCCGGGGGAAGGTTCTGTCCTTACTCCAAACCTGGCTGCTCTCCACAAAGGGACCCGAGTGCTAGAACGAGGCCTTTAGCCCAGCTCCGAAGAATTTGTTTTTTTTTTTAATACAAATACTGTGGGAGTTTCGCTGCTACTGCTGCTTCCCACCACCACCACCTCTGCTCCCTACAGCTGAACACTGCGGGTCTGTTTCCTATAAGGATGTTTGAACAGTTTAAATGAGACCTCAAGGAAAAAAAAATCAAATTAAAAGAAGGCAGGGCTTTCTGCAACCGTCACCGCATTCAAAACCCATTGCCTGGAAATTCTCTTCCTGTCTTTCCGTGGAATCCAAAGGCTGCTTTAATGGCTCCGACAATATGTTTAAAAACCCTAAAACATCCTTTGACGTTTTTCAATTCCTTGCAGCTGGTTTGTCACTCTGCCACTGTTCATTAACCTGAGAGCCTCGGCCGTTCCCCTTCCTACGCTCCTGGGCTTTGGAAGCAAAGCAGCGACCTCGCCACCCATCAACCTGGTTCTTTTTGACTCTCTCCTTTTCTGACGCTCCAAACGATGATATTTTTGTTGGACCCGCCTCGTTAATTTTGGAGCTGTAATTAATTAGGCTCCGTTGCTCTTTAACCTCTGCCGCCCCCTTGGGCCGTCCCCTAGCCTTGCTGTTCAAACGCTTTGCATGTTCAGCGCATTCCAGTCGAAGCCGGGGGGCCTGCAGCCAGGGCTTCCGGAGGAGGGAACTCGGCCTGGCCATGAGACTCTGCCGTTCCCTACCGGCCCCCTGGGCTAAATCGCACTTTCAAGAGCTGCCCAATTGAGATATTAAAAGAGAGAGAAAAGGCCCTCCCCCACCAGCCCTCGCGCACACGGATTTCCATGCCTTGACTTTCACAATAAAACGTTTTGGGTTTGGAGGAATTTTTCGTCTTCCGCAGCTTCCAGCCGGATGGGAGAAAGGCCAGCGCGCGACCCGCAGCGCCTTTTCTGCTCTCCCGAAAAGAAAGACGTCAAAGGATCTAAGCTCAGCTCCGCCCCCCGCCCCCATCCCGCAGCAAAACTGAAGTTCTTTATATAAATAAACAAACCTGGAAACTCCCCTCCCAGCCACACTGCACCAGCTCACTGCCGGGTCGGGGCCTTCTGGTTTGTCTGTCAGCTGTTTGCCAACTGCGGGAAAAGTTCTGGGTTTCTGTCCCCTATCCCACATGATAGCCCACCATGACCTATCGGCATTGCCAACTCTTGTGACTGTTACTATGAGCATCAAGGTACTTGGCGTCTTTTCTTAAAACCCCAGTGGCTGGGGGCAGGGGATTAACAGGCGGCTGGTTTGCTGAGACCACTGCCCATCGTGCTGTGCTGTATAGGATCATGGGCTGTCTGCCTAGTTAACCTGGGTGATAAGCAGCATCCCAATGTGAGCCCCTAGGTTAGCCTAGCCCAGGGGTGTGAGCGTTCCCACAGTGAAGCCCTAGAGCAGTGGTCCCCAAACTTTTTACTTCACCCCCCTTACTCCTGTCTGTACCCCACCCCGGGAGCCGGGGCCGGGAGTGGGGCTGCGGCTCCGGGAGTGGGGATGCGGACAGGGATAAGGGGGCTGAGGCTGGGGCCTCAGCCAGGGGCCAGGGCCTGGGATGTGGGGCTGGCAGCTGGAGCCGACAGCTGGGACTGGAACCAGGAGCAGAGCTGGGTGGCGCTCCCTCCCCGCCCCCTTTGGGGGCTGGCCCAGGCCCCAGCTGTGCCCCCCCCAGACATTCCACTGTGGCCCCCTACGGGGACGTGCCCCACAGTTTGGGGACCTCTGCCCTAGACTCTCTGTTCTGTTAGCATTTCCACCCCTTCCAGCACTGCTGGAGCAGTGGCCGCACTAGGCAGGGGTCAGCAATCTTTCAGAAGTGGTGCGCCGAGTCTTCATTTATTCACTCTAATTTCGCGTGCCAGTAATACATTTTAACGTTTTTAGAAGATCTCTTTCTCTAAGTCTATAATATATAACTAAAGTATTGTATGTAAAGTAAATGAGGTTTTTAAAATGTTTAAGAAGCTTCATTTAAAATTAAATTAAAATGCAGAGCCCCCCAGACTGGTGGCCTGGACCCGGGCAGTGTGAGTGCCACTGAAAATCAGCTCGCGTGCCGCCTTCGGCATGCATGCCATCGGTTGCCTACCCCTGGGCTAGAGGAACACCGCGAGACCGTTGCTATGTCCTCACTGGTTCTGCGTTTGTGTGGGGCTGGGGCCAGATTTCGAGGCTCTCCGGGCGGCCGGGCTGTAAGATTCTTTCCCAATCAATTGTGAGCGTCCTGCAGAGGGAGTTGGGAGCACGCAGCAGAGGGCTATCGCCTCAGGTAGTTTAGCCTGTATCCTCCCTGGTTCCAGCCTGAGTAAAAGCAGAACCTGGGAGCTAGCGCACCCCCACCAGCCTGGCTGAAAGCGCCTCTGAGCCCGGGTAGAGGATTGTATATGTAGATGGTAGACTGGCTTTAGGCTCAACCCAGGGTCAGAGTCAGGGCTAACTGTACAGTGTAGACATAAACAATGGGTTTTGCTCAGATTTGCAAGCTCTTTGGGGGCGGGACCATCTTTTTGTTTTGTCTGTACAGCTCCTAGGATCAAGGGGTCCTGGTGCAGGACTGTGGCTTCTAGGCGTGACAGTGATACAAAGAACAACACTAAGAATCTCAGCTTTGCACCGTGGGCGGAATTAGGTTGAAAACGTGACCCCCCCCACTGCCCCCTTGGAAAAGCTCCAGCAGCAGACAGCCAATAGACATAATGAACAATGTATTCAAATGTATTTAAAAACCTGATGGTTTTTTTAAACACGTGGTGCTGACGATGCTGCGTTCCTCTCCACCAGGGAGTGTCCAGGGTCCGAGCCAGGTAGATGTTCTCACGCTGTTCCTCTAGCGCTGTCGCTGCTGGAAGATGTGGAAATGCGACTGCGGCAGGGCGAAGGCATCTTTACCTCTGCCATCTGATCTGGCTCAGAACATGGTTGTAAGGCCTGCAGCCTCCCAGCATTTGAGAGGGGCACCTTTTTGGTACAGCTGTTCCCCAGAACCCAGCCCATAAAACACCTGCTCCCCACCTGAGCAGCGAGAGGAGGGCGGTGTTTCCTGAGCTCTTTGTTCAGTGCGTAGATGCCAAGGTGGTTGGTGCCTTGGCCAGAGAGATGAGATTCCAGACTAAAGCCATGTGTCTCTCTTAGGAAATTTCACTGGTTAAAACCCGTCTCTTAGCACTTGGCTCAGCTGACTACAAACCCGGGACCAGTGAAGACAAACTTACGTCATGTCCACTGGACAGAGGTAAACTCCACTTTCACGGAGTTCAAGGCCAGCAGGGGCTATTAGCTCATCTAGTCTGACCTCTTGTACAGCGCAGGCCTGTCTCCAGTCATAGATAATCACTGAAGTCCCCAAGCCCCTGAAATCCCAGCATGCACCTGGCCAATTCTGCAGGGGAGAGGGAAATCCTTCCTGACCCCTGCAGGTCACCTGCTGAAGCCCTGAAGCATGAGACTTGAGCAGGCTGAGGTGAGGCGGAGTGGAAACCTTGCTCCCATTTATTATTTGTATAACAGTAGCACCTAGAGGCCTCAACTGAGGTCAGGTTCCTATTGGGCTGGGTGCTGTACAGACACCTAGTGAAAGACAGTTCTAGCCCCAAACATACAATCTATGCAGACAAAGGGTGAGAGGGGAATCTGAGGCACAGAGAAGGACAATGACTTGCCCAAGGTCACCTAGCAGGTCAGTGGCAAAGCCAGGGCTAGAACCAGATGTCCTGAGTCCAAGTACTGGTCTTGCCCATGTGGCAATGTCTCTCTCCTTGGTTGTCTATATGAGAATTCATTGCCTAAGTTAACAGCACTCCGCAGTGCATTGATCTGGATGGAGCCCGCTATCCTTTATCTGAGTCATGTTTAACCGAAGCAAATGACAACCTAAGCACGAGAAAGTTATTTAAATACAGCCTCAGGTTATGGATCTAACACGCTGGGTCAAACCCTCCTGTGGTGTAACTCGGCGGGGCTCACCGAAGTCAATGGAATTACTTGATTTTCAACAATTCCTGACTTTAAGAAAAAACACGTAGACATAATATTGCTTCTCCAATGCCTCCCATCCAGGGATCTCCAAGGGCTTTTATGCTAGCAAAAATGTTGGGAGGGGATATGAAGCTATGTTTCAGAGATTAAGCTAATCTCTATCTACGAGGGGCTAGGAGGTGTCGAGCAGTGACTTACCCAAGGTCACCCAGCAGGTCAGTGGCAGAGTCAGGATTAGAACTCTGCTCTCTTGACTCCCAGCCACATAACAGACTTAGCAGCTCCTTACGCTGAGTCCTGTGCTGCAAACCCTGAGCCAGCCAGCTGTAATGCGTTATGTTTTCATTAACGTTTCCACAGAGCACCCAGGAAAAAAAAAACAGTCTCTTTTTTATGGAGAAGTCACATTTCATCCAGGCCGCCCAGGCTCTTGGTGGCAGGACGAGCAGGGGTTCGGAAGGAGAGGGAGCTTGCCAGGGGAAGGAAATGGTATTAAATTGATCAAGAGACCAAGAGTGAATTTTTTTGGGGTCTTTTTGGTTTGGCAGCTGGAGCTGGCGTAACATAGACATCTGAGCTGGGCTCACGTTTCTTTTTTCCAGTGGTCTGTCAGCTTGTGAGAGCTGCCTGCTTCACCATCCGTAGCTCAGACAAGCCCGTTCTGCTCTGCCGTGCAGAGCGAAGCTGGGCCACGCTGAGCTGCCAGCAGGATCGCTTCCCACAGGGAAAGTGTTTTCCGCAGGAGGAGGAGCTGGTGGGTGCTCCCACGTACGGACAACACTTTGGCTCCCGCAGTACAGGGTCTGCAGAAATGACCCACGCTCGGCCTGATCCTCAACTAAGTCACATGGTTGCTCATCTCATTATACTATACATATCCTATATTAGACTCTGATACGGCGTCTTTGCATTTACACTGCCAGAGCAGAGCCCGAGAGTATGTCTGCATTGCAACTGGGGGGGGTGTGCGTGTGTGTCGTTAGCAGGGAATCCATGGTCACATGGGCTATCAGTCTGGGTCGTTACCCAGGCTTCTGGGTGGGCTCGATGCCTGGGCTGCTGCAGCTTCCCTGCCATTGGATGTATCTCGGTGTGTGGACGGACCCTCCGAGTAAATGACAATCGGGCCCATTCTCTCTCAGTCCGCACTCTCCGACACTGGTGTCACGCCACTGATCTCGGTCTGGTTACTGCTGATTCACACTGGGGTAAATAAAAGGCCTCGTGTTTCTTTGATTTTTTTTTTTTTTTAAAGCCACTGCGGTGTTTTGGCTAAAGCTTTCTGCCCCAGCTGGGTCCAGTCTCTTACTGACACCCCTTGGCATTCCCCTCAGCCGTCACACTTCTCTCTCCATCCACATTAGGAGCTGCTTCTGATCTCAGGTGGCTTTTCCCCTGGTGGAACACGGACTTCCCTGGATGTGCTTGGCACGGCAGGAAATCAGGCCTCAGCCACCAGCCATCTGAAGCCCCTCAGCGTCCAAGGCTGCTCTTGAAAATGTTGCATTCGGTGTCTCGCTCGAGGTCATGAGGCTGACGGAGCTGGGATGAGAACCCAGTGCCCTGGCATGAGCCACTAGACCATAACCCGCCCCCTGAAAAGGGGCTGGAAGAAGAGATGGTGATTTGAGAGAGGACTAAGGCTAGACCTGTAAGAGGCCACATTCCTCGCCCCAGACCTTGGTGATTTGATCCACCTGTAGCAGTGGAGGACCAGAGGTGGTGTTCGGGAAGGGAGGGGTTTGCACTCAGGGTTAGGAGCTGTAACTGGAATGTGTTGGATTCCTCCCCACCCCGCCCCCCGGCTTTGAGGAGGCTGCTGCCTTCATATCTGTATGTGTGAATTGACCTGTGTCTTGCACATATAGCAAAGGATGCTTAGAGCCCTCCAGCGGCACTTGAGACGTTTTGTATAAATTGATTGATCACAAGTAGTTGGGCTGAATTCTGGGATCACGAGATTGGACGGTCCAGGGTGTTGTACAGAAAGTCTGACTAGTTGATTGGGATGGTCCCTTCTGGCTTTGACATCGGAATTAATAAATGGGTCAACAGGTTTGTTCCATCTCCAGCTTCGATGGGAGCAGGTACACGCGTGCCGTGCTGTTCAGCACACGCACACACACACGTGCTGTGTTATTCAGAACATCTACATCCGTGCTGGGCTGCCACGCGGGTGCTCCTGCAGCAGTCTGCAGTGGACCGGGGTTTTTCCCAGATCTACAATCCGCTGGGCCCAGAATCTGCTCTCTCTGCCCCCCTCATGCTCTCAGACAGGTTCTAATAACTCTGTTGCACTAAGTTATTTTTCCATTTCCAGGGCCAAACGAAGGCAGGCCTGGAGAAGAGAGGATTGCTCATGGGAAAGCAAAGAGCATGTTAGCCCATTGAGCGGGTTTCAGCAACCTTCCTGCTGCCTCCAGTAACTCCCTCACTGCTGGGCTGATTAATGTGCTGTATGTACCTATGGAGCATGTTAAAGCAGTGCCCAGACTTGGAAGGAAGGGTGAGAACTTGGCACAAAGGAGGGGTTAAGGGATAATTTTTATTGGTTTTAGGGAGCTGTACGGGCATATAGCAAGAGGCTCAACAGACAAAGCAGCGCTACCATCCCCATTTTATGGGTGGGGAACTGACGTACAGACAAAGTGACTTGCCCAAGGCCACTCAGGGAGTCGGTGGCAGAGCCAGGAATCAAACCCAGGTCTCCTGGATCTGCAGCCAGTGTCTCAGCCACAAGAACAAACTTCCTCTGCTACTCATTGCCCGGTGGCTGGGATGGCACCCGGTTGCGTTAAAGTGCTTTGGGAGATCGGGCTACTCCTTACTGCAGTACCAGCATCGTAGGCGGCTAGGGTGGGAGGAGCCTGCTATGATTGATGCAGGATGTGGGGCCCTAGGAAGTCATGTAGCACGATAGGAGGGAGGAAAGTAGGCTGGGGGGCAGAGTTGCTGGGGTGCAGGGTGGGTGGTTGATCAGAGCATGTTTCATTGAAGGGTCACAGCGGGCATGATGGGAGCCTGTAGGTGTAGGCTGGGAGGAGGTTGCTAGATGAATGAAGGTCTCAGAAGTACGGGGTCCATTCTGGCCATAGGCATTGTACGTGCCTCAGGCTGGCTCTGAGCACAGGAGATCCTGCTCCGTTCTCTGCATGGCTCAGGGTCAGCAAATTTCCCCGGGTTGTCCGGGGCCTGAAGAGATCCCGCCAAGGCTCCCAGCTATTCGAGTGTCCGTCTGTGGAACTAATGGAGTTCAACACAGAGAGCAGATGTTGTCGCCATCTGGTTACCCACCCAGGCGGCAGTCCTGCATTGTTTTTATTTCTCGTAACAGTCGGAGCTGAGGAAGGGGAGGGCTCCAAGGCGGAGCTGAGGATTGGTGAAGGTGCACTGCGAGAGATGGCTGGAAGGCACAGCTGCAGAGGAGCTCAGAAGGAGCCCTGGGAAATGGCCCTATGTAGTTTCTCAGCCTGGTAGTCTTGAGTGCTGTTGTAATAGGAATCCTTGTTGGCATGTAGATAGGACCTTTCATTTACATGTCTCAGTATTCAGGGACCTGGGCCAGCATTATTATCCCCATTCTACAGATAGAGAAGTTGAGGCCAGAAAGTTTAAGTGACTTGTCCAAGGTTACTCAGCAAGTCAGTGGAAGAGCAAGGAATCAGGTCCCCCAAATCCCAGTGCCAGGTTCTTATTACCCAACCACCAGCTCTACCCTCCCCCTACACACTTTCCCCATGTCTTCCTCCTATCCAGAGGGGCCCGTCCCTGTTTGCCTTCCTCCCCCCCCCGCCCACAGTATGCTTTCCAGCCCAAGCTGGATGGATTGGGTTGGGACATTTAACATGGTCTTGTAGTTATTAAGGCCCTAAACAGAGACTTGGGAGATCTAGGTCCCACCTCTGACACCAACTTTCTGTGTGACCTTGGCCAAATCGTTTAATCTTTCTGGGCCTCAGTCTGCCATTTGCAAAATTGGGTTAAGAACACTAGTTTGTCCTTTTAGATTATAAGCTCTTTGGGGCAGGGGCTGCCTCTGACCAGCACACGGGGGCCATGATCTCAGTCAGGGCCTCTATTCGCTATTGTCACATAAATAACAAAGGCAAGCTTCCGTCCAAACCCTTCCACTGGGTCCCTGCCTCAGGCTGGGAGCCTCTGCTGGGAATGTCTCTCTTCAGACAGTAGGAGGCCAGGAATATCCGGGGAAGGGTGCACAAGTTACCCGAAACCATAACAAAACTGCCACAAGGCGGATGAGCAGAGCTGTCTGCCCGAGGACATTTCAGCAAGGCTGTTTGCTGAACAAGCTAAACAAGACGTTCAAACACTACCAACAAGATGAACAGGTCCATCTCTAGCACCCCTCTTTCTGAGGCACCCCAGGGTTCCCCTTGTCATCGTCCTTGTTACGGAGACAATGACTAGAGAGGAAGAGACAGGATCTGATTGGTGAAGGCAGCAGACTCGGGTTCTCTCTGAGTTGAGGAACAGGGGTGAATAAAACCCGGCCATACTAACCTGTCCTTCTGGGGTAGCTGGCTGCCTGGGGATGGAGGAGGGTTCAGTACGTTCTGTTGTCATTTGGCACCATACCGCTCTGCCCGGTCAAATAAATGTTTCTCCAGCTCTCGCTTCATTACAGAAAAACAGGTCTGCCCTGTTAAAAGCGGCCAGGAGGGGAGGAACGGGACGCCGTTGGAGATGGAAGCAGAATTCGGAACCTTTCATGCACCGGCTTGCTGGTTTGACTCCCGCCCAGGTCAATCGTGACCCGACCTGATACTGTCTGATGTGGGTTTGGTGGACCTTGTCCTGTTCCCCGGAAGAGTTTTCATAAGCGCTCGGCACCGGCCCGCTGCCATCCCTATCCTGGATGGTTTACTAATGACTTCAGCGGGAGCAGAGAGAGGCCAGTGCTGTGCGCTGGTCAGAATCCCACATCCACAGCAGGGAGAACGCCATCCAACCAGCTGGTCCCTGCTTGGGGAGCTTTGGCAGTGGGACCCAGGCGGTAGCTGACTGTTTGAGCTTAGGGCGTGACTTCTCCACGTTTGGCTCCATGCCGAGACTGAAACCAAAGGCCTCCTGGGACTGACCTGGGCATAAGCTGAAGCTCTCAGTTCAGGTGCCGGGGTTGACCCGTTTGCCTTGGCGCATTACGGACGCCAGCACGTTCCACCCGCATTGCGTTCGCTGAGACCGTGGATTGCCAAGGCAGCGTCGTCGGCTTGTTCTTTCCTGTGACTTTGCTGCTGAAGAGGAGGTTGGGGCGTTCTTAGGAGTGCCGAATTGTGCTCCCCGGTAAAGTATTGCCCACTACTCGGTAAGCGGGGTTGAGGAGCATCCAGAAGGCAGGATTCCCTGGCGTGGCTGTGTCCTGCCCTGGAGTCAGAAGGGGCAGTAGGGATGGACACATTGATCTGGATGAAGTAGGTACCATCCTTATAGTTGCCTAGAGCCTGAAATGGTAGAAGAGGACAGCAACAAAGGATGAGGATATGATGGAAAGACTCTGTCAAGAGGTTTGACGAGAAAAGACCTCCAAACCTGTGTCACGGACCAGGAGTGGCAAAGCATTGGGGACACCTCGCACCCCGTGTAAACGGGAAAAGGAGTTGAGAAGTGAAGTGATATTTACAGCTAGCTATACAAGCCAAGCCAATAACGAACATCATCCAGCCCCATAAGCGGAGGGGAAAAGCAATGTTTGCTCAGTGCTCAGGCCTGGCTAAGGACGTGCTGGCTTGGGATTTGCTAATCCCTGTTCTCTGAAGCCCCAGGCACTGGCCGACCCCACACGTTTTGGCGCACTGCTCTGCTCTGTGCTCCTGCTTCGCCACCGCCACCAGACAACAGCCTCTGTCCTGTTCACATTTGCCCACAAGCAGCCAAGAGTCTGGTGGTCTCACTCCCAGCCCATGTGGATGTTCAGCCACATTAAAAGGACACCCCCCCCCCCCCCCCCGGTGCTGTTTGGCAGGGCTGGGAGTCTCTGCTCAGTGTCAACAATCCCTGAGCCGTGAGCTGTTGCTCCCCGAGATCCGTGCCCAAGGCAGGACTGTGTCCACATGGAGCCCACTCGGGAGGGGGCCGCCCAGCCTGTGGCCGTTCCCCCTCCCAGCACCGCTGCCAAGGGAGCCATAAGGCTACCCTCTGTGTGCCGCACGCAGACGCAGGTGGGACCGAGCGGGCCGCGATGGAGCATTCAGAAACGGAGCTTCTTCATGGGGCAGCGGGAACTGTGGGCCTGGGCTGGGCTCGGGTGGAGTAGTCACGCTTGCACCCGGAGGCAGAGTCAGGCCTGCATGGCCCCCCGAACGTATGAGATCCAGCCCCGGCTTGAATGCGGCAGGTGCGCCTGAGCCGCACCCAGCTTGGCTCCGGCCACGGGGTGCGAGAGTGCCCGGCGGCCAGCTGGAAAGCAAAGTGCTTGCGCCATCAATCTGCCCCGGGGAAAAGGCCGCAGTTTAACTAAACAGCAGAGGGGTTTTTGGCAGCGGTTGACAAGCTCTCCCTCCCTGCACGCAGCCCAGAGATTAATTCCAGATGTCCCCACATACGCATGTCCGGGTACGCTCTCCTCCTCGCCTTTCAGGGCCGGCTCCCTTTCTTTTCGGCAGCTGCAGCACGAGCGCGTCCCCATCCAAAGCCAACGTCCGTCAGAAGGCAGCGGGGTGCAGGACATCACCGTTTGACCCCCTGGGCTGGCTGTTCACGGGACAGTAGTTCTATAGGAGGTCAAAAGACGAGCCTGGGAGCTTAGATTCATAACTGCTAGACGCTAAAAATCATGGACTGAATCGACACACGGGATGTCCGGCTTATTACAACAGCCTGTGACCTCCTACACCCGCCCCTACTCCCCACACACACCATGACGGGAGAGGTGTTAATGGGCCACTTCGCTTTGAATGGGCCCTTGAAATATGTGCAACTACGTATGCTAAACAACCTGTTCCACCTTTTCTGTAGGTGTGACACTCGGAGTGTGTCTACACAGCGATTAAACAGCCCCTGAACCCCAGCCAGCTGGCATGAGTGGATGCAGGTTTTAATTGCTCAGTGTAGACATACCCTCGGAGTACGTGTCCCAGCCCTGAAGGCGAGCTCAGTGCGGTTCGAAACTTGTCTCTCTCACCAACAGAAGTTGGTCCAATGAAAGTTATTACCTCCCCCAGCCTGTCTCTCTAATATCCAACCGCACTGCCTGCTAGAATAGGTCTGACTTTCTCTCCCCGCTCCTCCCTTTCAGCCCCTTCTTCTGATGCTGGCATAAGAACAAGTCTAATGCCCTGCCTGGCTGAGTGATTTCAGCCAGAAATATTCAGGACACAGAGCGCAAGAGTAGCTTTTACTGCCATGCCCTGCTGAGGTGCTCCCTGCAGCCCCCCGCCACACGGCTGCCTATATCCAGACGCGGAGTGTTTCCAGCAAGTGGCCAAGTGCCGTGGGGAAAGGGAAATGCCAGATCTTCCTTCCTCAGGGGAGAGAGGAGCTGGGAGCCAGGGGACAAGGGATGGGTTTGACGTAGGGTGACCAGATGTCCTGATTTTATAGGGACAGTCCTGATTTTTGGGTCTTTTTCTTATATAGGCTCCTATTACTCCCCACCCCCTTCCTGATTTTTCACACTTGCTGTCTGGTCACCCTAGTTTGACGTGGCTCAAGGAGGGGAAATCCGGATGCTCGCTGTGCATGGTATCCCATCTGTGACTGGGAGGGGTGTGTGTGCTTTGATAATTATTGATACTGTATCTGGATCTGTCGCTAGCCGGGTGTTTCTGCAGTGGGACAGGGGGAGGAGCAGTTGGGACATGGGGACAGAGTCCCTGCGCCCAGCTCTAAGAGTGGAGGACTCATGAGATTCCCCCCTTAGACAGGTGAGGGCAAAAGGCCAAACTGCAGAGCCTGCCGAGCTCTGGAGGGACCAGAAAGAGGGCGATGGTGCGGCATCGTCACTGTCCGGGGTGGAGAGGGAAGCAAAGTCACCGTGTTCCCGAAGGGGAAGGGATTGAAAGGAAGGTCCTGTGTCTGTCCAAAGGGCCGTTTGGCTCCATTCTGCTTTGGAGGTTTGGACGGTTGTACTTCCCATACTTCGGGCTGGATTCTGTGCTCCTGAGGGGGCTCATGCTGGTTGCAAGGATTTAAAAAAAAACAATCCATAATCAAAGGTTTGGAAGGGATTTAAACCCTCCTGCTTCAGGGCATAAGCCAACCTCTACCTGATGGGGTTAGGAGGAAAGGTTCCCATCACTGCCCGCAGCTGGGCTTCATGCACCTTCCTCTGACGTAGCTGGAGCTGTGTCCTGGACAGGATGCACTGGGGTTCTGATTCCATCTGGCACTGCCAGCCTAACCCGCCAGAGGGCTTATCGTTTGCAGCTGCCCGGCTGAGGCAAACCAGGTGACTGCTGTGTGAGAGGGGGCTGGCAAGGAGATTTTGGGGTGTAGGCTCCACTGCCCTTTACTGAATGGGATCAGAATTGCTCAGAGGCAGTGTGACTGTCGCCTTCTGTGGCTAGCGGGGCTTCTCTTTGGCTACGTCTGCACTATAAGATAGGGTGTGATTCCCAGCTCGTGCATACATCCTCGCCCTGCTAGCGCAATGAGCGTGACCATGGGCATCAATAGGAGTGGAGCCATGGTAGCATGGGCGGGGGCCGGGATGAGGACTGACTCACAGGCAGGGCTGTGCTCGGCCCGGCTCGCTGCCTCTGCCCGTGCTGCCACAGCTACGCAACTGTTTATGCTCGGATGTGTCCACCAGCTGGGAATCGCAGCCCCAGCTTGCCGCGTTAACAGAGGCCGTGTTTACGGAGCTCGGCGCTGCGTCTCCAGTCCCACTCCCAGGGTGGGTATTCGGCTGCTCTGCCTGTTGTCCTGGGGCTGCAGCCAGATTTGTGATACCCGGTGCTGTGGAGGTGGGCAGCGCCTGGTAGCCCAGGGGTTGGTAGCAGCCGACCTTGGAGCAACAGGTATCTGGTGGGAGGGGGCTCATTCCCTGGGAGAAATGTCTACGCACAAGAACAAGACCCGATGCTGGCTTTCTAAGTGCTGCTCTAGGGAGCCGGAGATGGTGCTGGAACCAATCCCTTTCGTTGTTGTTACTCCTGGGATGACTTCACCACTGTCCATGGCAGAACAGTTTGGGGTCTTGAACGGACAGTGCTGCCCCCGGGAGCAGTGACCAGCTGGCAGGGCCTTGGTGAAGAGACAAGCTGGGTCCGCCCCTACCTCGGCATTTCCCTGCCTGGCCGGAGCCCTTGTGGGCCTGGGGAAGGTTATGTGCATTGCCATGGGCTTGCCCGGGAGATGGCTGGTCTCCCAGCACCCCGGTCTGCCTCACGCTGCTGGCCCTTCTCCTACCCAGTCATGGCTGCAGTTCCCCTTCCAGATCGAGACCCCCCTGCTGTTTCCTCATTGTCTTGGGCCCAGGCCTTGCTGCCCTCAGGGGTGCCAGGAGCATCGCTGACTGCCGGCTTGGCTAACCCGTTCTCTGGGACGCTACGCCGTGGTCTCCCCTGGGAGTGCATGCGCCCGCCACCCCCATCAGCTCCACCCGGCGCCTCTCTCTGGCCACCGGCGATAGGAATCAGAGCGCTGGGGGCCGAGGAGGTAGCCGGCTGCTTTGGGGGTGGGCTGGTTCTTGCTCCCGCTGCTGGGTACCCGAATACTAGAGATGCTCCCTAGGCCAATAAACGGGAGCCCTCTATGCGTAGGGTGGGTGGGAGCAGGGGAACTCCCTCTGACTGCCTAGGGGCTGCACACCCTGGCCTCCCACCATTACATTGCATGGGCCATGTTCTGGCCATTGCACACCGCGGCCTCTGCAGAGCCCTGATGCTAAGAGGTCCCTGAAAGCTACCCGGCCCCCCATGCGCCATCTCCCAGGGGAGGAATCCCGTTCCCACTGCACCTTGCCAGGCATCGGGCCGGCCAGTGGCAAGCGCTCCCTTACGCCATGCTGGTGTTACCTAAAGCTGAGCCGAGGAAAATTGATCTCCCCAGCGAGTGGGCGAGCCCAGCCAGGGAATCGAGGCAGAAAACCCCACAACGGGTCCCAGACCAAGTTTGACTCAGACGTTCCTGACCAATGCACCCGCTGCCTCGGCTAATGGAGCATTGATTCCAAATGCAACGGCCTGGCCTGGCTGAATTCCCCAGGGAGGGGCTGGGATTACTGGGGGGCTGGGGGCAGCTTGATTTGAAGCCATGTTCCCTCCCTCCCGCCGCCCACCAGCGCTGCTCTCCCAAGAAGCCAGCCAGACCTCTGGACTGTCAGGGTCTCTCTCTCACACCCCCACGCTGCCCCTTCATTCCTTGGCAAGCGACATGGGTTTCTGGCTGCACATCCCTGATGCTGGCACGTGGGGGCCTGCGCTCTCCTCCCAGTGGCCTGTTCCCCTCCCCCAGGCAGGCGGCAACGCAGACAGCAATGCTCCAGGACATCCGGCTGTGAGGCGCTGCAAAGACCGCGCTCAGCCCTTCTGGTCCGACCTGGCCCGCTTTGTGGGGTGTGGGACTGGCCCGCGCTGCCCTGATCCACTCTCCCTGCGGTGAGCCGAGCTCCAGCACCTGTTTCCCTGCATGCCTCTCTGCAGCCCGCAGCCCAGTTCTAAGGCCATGGGAAATCCGGTCCCATTACCGCCATTCAAGACCTTGGCACAGCCCATCCTATAGCCAAGCTGTGTTGGGAGGCTCCAGGAGCAGCGTTTGCTGCAAGGGTTAGGCTGGAAGGCAAGCTATTAAACTTGCAGCTCTGTGAATCCATTGGCTGGAAACCCCACATCAGGCACAGGGAGGAGTCACAGCGGGGCTGCAGCCCCATGGCCTGCCCGTGGGTTGGGATGTGTCCCCATGGAGTTCTGTGCCTGAAGCCAGAGTAGTCAGGCCACGAAAGGGAGGGTTTATTCCCCCTCCAGTCCATTTCATCCCGAAGGATTGCCTGTATAAAGCAATGGCGCCCCACATTGCAGCTGGCTCTGGGGTGGAACGCAGCAGTGGTTTTAACAGCCCACTGCCATGCTGCGCAAAAAAATGGAGACAGAAAATAGAACCTGGGCCCTGCTTCTCTTCTTTCTTACCCTGGGGTAAGTCCTGAGTGGGTGGGATTCCATGAGAACCCAGAATCCCCGGCGCTAACATCTGCACTGATGCTCGCTCGCTTCTGATCTTCTCCTGGAAGAGGAGGGCCAAGAAATTCCTTCCATATATATATATATTTTAAATATGCCAAGGGGGAAGAAATGGGGAAGGAAGAAAAGAAAAATCTTGTGGCCAGGATCAAAGCAACCTGCAGTTTGGAAGCTGTTTGACGAAAATATGGCAAGGTTTATTTGTCTAACTGGCTGCAGTGAAAGGCCCTTTTGTTTCCAGCTCTGCCATCCGCATGCTCTCTCTCTCTCTCTCTCTCTTTGGAATTATGCCGTTCGGCATGCCCGAGAAGGAGCCTACAGTACACATCTTCTGCGCCGTGTTTTCTTACTGTGGGGCTGCGACCCATGCTCAGGTTGTTTGGTTTGGCTGGCAGCTGGAAGCGCCTGAATGAACCCAGCGAGCTCGTGTTCCTGCTTCTCCGGGGGCGGGACTTGTCTGCTCTGCTCACTAGGAATGCTTGTATTTTTGTCAAACACAAACCGCCCCGGTGCCCCTCCCTAAGTTGCGTCACTGAGGTCAGGTGCGAAATAGCCGGGGCTTGTTATTTCAGGCTCAATGTTCTTGCAAAAGCGGCTGTGTTTTCCCCCAACCCCAATCCCAGAGCTACCCAAACTTTCTTCTAAAGCTGCACTCTTTTAAGAGCTATTTTTGTCTTTCCGGCAAATTTCATGAAATGCACCGTTCCGCCCAGCTGGGCTCTGTACCCAAACAGCTGCCTGCTAGGTACAGCCGTCATCTCCTCTCTGGTAACCAGGATAAACTGGACTTTGATGAGATTTCCTATTGGAAAAAATAAAAATAAAATCAATCACATCCCAGCTCCTTGCCTTGTAAACTGAGGTCTGGCGTAGATGCAGGGCAGGCACCCCCCTGCTGGTGTGGACACTTTGAAATTGGTTTAAATGTGTCTTAAATTGGGTTTAGCTTAAACACATTACAAACAGATTGATGATACTATTCAACTGATAAAAGAGCATCTACACTAGGGAGAGTTGTGCTGACTCAGCTAAATCAGTTTCTAAACCGACTTTAGTTAACCAGGGTTTAGGAGACTAGTGTTGCAGGGTGGGAGATGGACTCCACTCCACCTGTGACAAGTTTAGCTCCCCTCCCAGGATGAGGGATGTCAGGGGATAGGCGGGTCAGGTGGCTGAATCAGACCTAAGGTAGATACAGGAGCACCACCAGCTTTTCTGCCACCCTAGGCGGCGGAAGGTTCCGCCCCGCAATGCTGCCCCCCACAGAGGCGGTGGAAGGTCCCGCCACCAAATTACCGCCATGGTCTCTGCCCCCCAAATTGTACTGCCCTAGGTGACCGGTGGTGGTATAGCACAGTTCAGCAGAGGGGAACTGTGAGACTCCTCTGGTAGGAGGAGAGGACTTTGGAGACCCAGAGGAGACATCTCCACAGGCAGGAGGGAGTGGGTGGAAGAGTCTGTTTGTGTTTGAACTTTGAAAGGCACTTGAAAGAAAGGACAGATCTTCAAGGAGGAGGGTTTAGACCCAGCTTGAAGCTGGGGTGAAGACTCTGAAGGTTTGAGTTCTGTTTTTGACCCTGTGCAGGGCTTAATAAATTGGCCTCCAGAAGGAGAAGGTTCTGAGTATCTGGACTGGGTGCCCTCTTAAAGGGGCCACGAGCAGAAGGAGAAACTGAGGCGGGGGGGGCACCACAGAGCTGGACCCAAGGGGACGCAGGCCCTGTTACAACCAAGTTCAGCAAAGGGCAGAGTATCAGAAAACAGCTTTGGTAGCCCTGTGTGTTCATCTGCAGCAGAGATCAGTACCGAAGTCAGGATTATACAGCACCTGAAAAATCCAAATGAGGTTGTATCACCAGCCACCAGTCTGTGTTGCAGCTCAGCCTGTAGGGGGCGCAGCGGACAATTGGCTAGCGGAGGGGGCTGTAGGTGAGGACTGGAGTGCGCTAGCAGTGAAGCGGCGGCTTCCTGGGGAGTGTAGTGTAGTCAGGATCTTTCGGGATGAAAGGCACTTTATTCCCGTACGATGTTAGTGTTTCTTTTGGCAGAGCTTGCACGGCACTTGTCTATCATGGCTCTAGACGCTGCTGTCTTCTGAGCGCCAGAGACGAGTTCAGTTTTTCAAGCAATAAGAAATACATTCCCCTTGCACCTGAAAACAGGGACTTGGGAAGAAAGCCCTTGCCAAACCTCAAAGAGCCGCTCGCCCTCGAAGGCAAGGTAGAGATGGGGCCCAAAGGGCAAGGATTGTGCCTGGCTCTGCCCTGTCCTGCCGCGGGGTGTTGCTTCAGAGCCAGCTCCGTCACTGAGGCTGTTTGTGGGAAAGGAATAGGCTGGGTTCTCCAGTGCCCTGTGCCTGGCGCAGTGTTGGTGGGAGGTGGGTGTGAAATGCTAGTGAATCAGAGCAGCACTGTGGTGCGCTCACCTTCCGCTGGCAGAAATGAAGGCACAGAGAACCACACCCAGGATCGTGGCTTCCTCGGTGGTTTACCTGTCCAGGTCTCATTCCTGCTGAGAAGCCTCCAAGAAAGGGCCGGTCCCATAAGGGAAGGGAAATCCCAAAACCGGTTCATTCTTCCTGTGTTTGTCCCTGAGCCCTGATTGGCTACTGCAATGCTACCACTACTCCTTGAGTCTTCATGTCATCACGGTTCGGTAACCCTGCCCAGCCAGACCCAGGGCTCCTCTGGTTAGGCCTCGTCCTGACCTGTTCGGTTGTGTTTATCGGCTAGGGTGTGATGCTCTGTCTGGTGCGCTCACTTGATGCTGCACTCGCGGGATCTGTGACCCACCCCCCCAGAGACGATCAGCCCAAACAAGAGGGGGCAGAGGGGTGTCTGGCATTGAAAGGTGGGTGCAGAGACACCTCTGCTGTCTGTGCAGTGGCGGGGGGGGAGGGGAAGGGGCATGGCTGGAACTCTCCTGTGTCATCCCAATCCTTAGCTTCAGCACCTTGGGACTGGCAGCTCTCAGCAGGTATGGGCAGACCAGCCCTGCACAGGTGCCAGTGCTGTTATCGAGGGGAAATACTGACCTCTCCCCGCCTGCCCTGCCCTTGGACGGTGCTGGCTCCGGGCCCAGCGGTCAGTTCTGCGAGCACACCTTTGGGTGGGGTGCATCTAGTGGCCATTAATCCTCTCTTTCCCGTGGCTCATCCTTCTCCAGGGAGCCATCCCTCTGGATTATTTTGGTTCACATCATAATGTGCACAGGAACCGGCGGCCGCGTCTGGAGATCACAGGCCGGATGCTTTGTGCGTTTATAAAACTTGACGGCTGGCCACGTCTTCCAGCAAACAGTGCCAGCAGCCACATTCTTCTCTCCCTTTTCGCACAGAACTTTCCATTGACTCCAACGGAAGCTCCCTGCGCAGAGCAAGGGAATATGGCCATCCAATCCCAAGCAGGGGAATACGGAGGAGGCGTGGGGGATTGGGGGCTGGTTATACAGCATTGGTGAGGCCATTACAGGAAGACTGGGTCCAGTTCTGGTGTTCACGCTTCATTCAAGGTCTGGAAAACGAGCCTTATAAGAGATTCCAGAAACGGAATCTGCTGAATTTATCCAAGAACGTGGTTTACGAGTCCCGGCAATGGAAGGAGATTTCTGACAAGAGAGGGCTCTTTAGTCTAGCCGAAAAAGTGTACGCTGTCACTCAAACTGAAGTTAGGGGCTTGATGCCGAAACGACTGGGTGAGATTCTCTGGCTTGTGATATAGAATCATAGACCTGTCGGGCTGGAAGGACCTCAACAGGTCATCACATCCAGCCCCCTGTGCTGAGGCAGGACCAAGTAAACCTCGACCATCCCGGACAGGTGTTTGTCCAACCTGGTCTTCGAAACCTCCCGTGACGGGGATTCCAACCTCCCTTGGTGGCCTGTTCCAGAGCGTAGCTACCCTCAGTTAGAAAGTCTCCCTAAAATCTAACCTAAATCTCCCTTGCTGCAGATTAAGCCCCTGCCTTCAATGGACATTTGATCACAGTCCCCTTTATAAGAGCCCTTAACATCTTTGAAAACCAGTATTGGGTCCCTCCTCAGTCTGCTTTTCTCAAGACTAAACAGGCTCCGTTTTTTTTAACCTTTCCTCACAGGTCCGGTTTTCTAAACCTTTGATCCTTTTTTTGCCATGTTCTGGACTCTCTCCAATTTAGCCACATCTGTCCTCAAGTGCGGGGTGCCCAGAACTGCACTCAGCATAGGCGCCGATTCTGGGGCTGGATCACCCACGGGGGAAAAAATAGTGGGAGCTTAGCACCCACTGGCAGCCCCGCTGATCAGCTCCTCCCCACTCCCCCCCCCCAGTGCCTCCCACCCGCCGACGGGTCCTACCGATCAACTCCTCCCCATCCCTCCCAGCGCTTTCTGCCCACCGAGGATCAGCATTTCAGCGGCGGGTTGGAGGGGTGGGGGACGAGCGGGGGCAGGAAGAGGCAGAGCGGGGATGGGAAGAAGCGGGGTGGGGCCTTAGGGGAAGGGATGGAGTGGGGGTGGGGCCTCGGGCGGAACAGGGGTCGAAAGTCGACGCCTCTGGGACTCAGTCCTCCAGCCGAGGCCTCACCAGTGCTGAGTAGAACAGAACAATGACCTCCCGTGTCCTACATAGGACACTCCTGTTAAAAAACCCCAGCGTGAGAGCCACTGCATCATAGTGCCGATGCCTATTCAATTTGTGATCCTCAAAGCAGGTGGTCATCTAAGTGATGGGCCCTGGGGAGAGAACACTGTGCAGTCCTGAACTCAGCCTGGCTAACCTACATGTGGCTCTGGTCTGGTTTGGTTTGTTCTTGGAACTGGTTTGGTGACTCAATGTAGGAGACGCACTTCAGGGTCTATGTTCTTCCCTGAGTATTCACAGGGTTCTGTGTTTTCATGCCTTTTGGTTTTGTGGAGCATCAGGACACTTGAAAATAGCTCACTACAGATCAGTGCCAGGTACTAGGGTGCTGGGCCCTCTATAAATACTGTCATGGCAGGTGTCAGCAACGCCAGTCATCTGAGCCTTCTGCCCCGTCCTCCCCGGCGAAGGAGCACGGAGAGCGAGCCAGGCTGTCAGAATGGTTGTGTGGTTTTAAGCGCTGTCCTTGTTCTTTACTGACTGACGGGCAGGGGAAGCTGGAAACGGGCAGCTGGTGGCTACGTGAGCCCGTGGGCACGGCATTTCTGACACACGACGAACCAATCCGCTGCCGAGCGTTCACTCAATCGGCCGGGCTGCCGACTGCGATGGAAGCGGAATAAACGGCACCGCACGTCCACTCCCAGCAAAGCGAGCTGGGGCCTGGCTGGCCGAGGCGCTTTGTTCCTGCTTCCAGCCCGTGCAGGGTGACAAGCAGAATATTTGCCCTTGCAGCCTAGGAATTCAAGGTGCTTTGCCTTAAGTACGGTGGTGGATTAGCTAAGGTGTCTGCAGCACTGCGCTCTGCTGGATGGGAAACAGAGCTGCTCCTCCGTGTGTCATTGTCCTCTCCAGCAGCTAATGGGGATTCTCCTTTAGATCAAGTGGCCAGGGGCCTGTGACCTGGGAGCAGGAGGATCTGAGGTCTGTCTCTGCTGTCGCAGCAATGTTCTGAGGGGCCGTAGCGCAGAGTCCAGCAATAGCTGGAAATCCCCTGTCGTCTGGGCCTAGCAGCCAGCCAGCCTGGAGTAAGGTGGGCTAAGTTGTGCCTCTCTGTTTTGAGGAGCAGCCAGATTTCTCTCTCTCTGTGTTTTGGGGTTTCCTGTGTGTTATCCTGATATTAGGGGCTTTGTCTTGTATATACAACTCTAGCACAACCCCCCCCCCCCCCCAAAAAAAAAAAAAAAAAAGGTGTCCTGATTTTTCACACTTGCTATCTGGTCACCCTATCCTAGGGAGACAGGCGGGCTAGGTCGGGGCTGTGGCCAGCAGAGGGACCTGGAATTTCCAGGGTCAATTAAAGCTGCCAACTATGTCACTTCCTTTTGCAAATGTCTATTTCTGCTCTTCCTGTCATTGCAGCAACGGAGCTGTTGTCACAGTCCGTACTTAACTCTCTACCTGCTAATAGAAGCCACTGGTCCGCGTGTGTTACATGTCCCTTGCTGTATCAGACCCGCACAGGATCCGAGTCTATTACAGAGACCTGTCGCTTTAGCTCACGCTCTCGCTCATGCTCTTAGCTCTGGAGGTCAATCCCTGGGGTCAACCAAGATAGTGGCTGTCATGGTTAACTGGCGCTAGCCTACATCCTTCTGCACTGTGAGGCGCTCTTGGGGGCAGGGTAGCTTTGGGAGATAGTTTTAATCCATGATCCTATCGGAACTAACCTGAGTGACGTACATGCATTGAAGCAAGCCCTAAATGCGTGGCTGCTGGACACGACCGAGCATATTCCATCACTCTTGTTTGTCCTCTGAGGTTAAAGTTTGGGCAAATAACTACAGCTGGTTGAAAAAGCCAGTTAGGTTTTGTGGGAAGTTTAGGGGGAAACCTGTTTATTCAAAACTTCCCACCCATTCTTATTTGAAATTTAAAATATGAAATGGAAGATGACAGAGAAACTTTTCAGTAAAAATATTTGTGGTTTTCTTTGATGATCAAAAGCTGAAACGCTTTACCAAAACCCCAAAATATTTACTGAAAAAAAGCTGAGTTTTGGAAAATGGACCCAAATTATTCCCCCCTCCCATTTTGTCCAAAAAGCCAATGTTAGTTGGGGAGGTGGGAAAGTATGGATGAAAACACGGAGACTGGCTCTATAAGTAACCTGAAGTTTCTCAAAAGGAAAAGCCCTGTAATGATGAGATCTGGTAGCTTCCCCTAAGGGAAGCTGGGAGCCCCATCCCTGGCGTCCTGTCAGGACTGTCTCCAGGGTTTTTACTGCCCCAAGCGGCGAAAAAAAAAAAAAGTCACGATCGGCGGCAGCTCCACTGGGCCGTTTTCTTCTTCGGCGGCAATTTGGCGGCAGGTCCTTCCCTCCGAGAGGGACCGAGGGACCCATCGCCGAAGAGCCCGACGTGCCGCCCCTTCCCCTTGGCTGCCCCAGGCACCTGCTTGCTGGGCTGGTGCCTGGAGCCGGCCTTGAGTCCTGTGAACCACGACTGAGCAAAATACTGGAGAGCATTCAGTAGGGAGGGTCGTGCATTGCCCAGGAGATAGGTCCCATTGGATTCAACGCATCTTCTGCACCATTTTCTCCCACGATCCTCTGAGAGGAGCTGTAAGTGACGATGCAACTGATAAAGACTGAGGGAGTTCACATGGCTGCACTCCTCATTCAAAACCAGATTCAAACCCCATGCAACCCCATTCACTTCAGTAGGAGAACAGCCAGCATTTGGGCCCAGGCATTCAGCTAGAGCCATGGAGGAGACGTCTGGTTTTCCACCTCTCCCTGGGCCTGGTTTGGTATCATGCTGAACGATCCCTTTCCTGGTTTGATGCATAGCCCCTTCCTGTATTTGCCGATGGGGTGTATGGCAGCTGCCCCCTGCGCTTAGCCCCAGCGTGTACTTGGATATTTCAATCCTCCCTCCTCTGCCCCTCTCTGGTCTCTGTCCCCTCCATCTCTCTGACTAGGAGATGGCCAGCTAGGTGCTTGCCTAGTCTCTCTGCTGGCACAACCTCCAGACCGGTTTTCTAGAGCACAAACTTTCCCAGACTCAGGCTGCCGGGTAAGCCTGGATCCTCCTGCCTCGCTTCATCAGCTGCCATGGGAGGGGCGGAGCCACCTATTGCTGCGATCAATGGAAGTGCAGCCGCTGATTTCAATGGCGGCAGGTTCAGGTCCTCTGTGCCACCATCTCCCGTTTGTAAAATAGGGAGATGATAATACTTCTCGCCCTCCCAGGAGCGGGGGGAGGGTTAACCCTCTCCTGCCTGCCCAGTGCTGCGAGACGACTGGGTGGCAGGTGCTGTGAGGCTGAGATACTCGATGGCTTTTGGCTCCGGCTCTAGGGTCTTCCCACTGTGTCATCCACCTCGTGTCTGTTCCCTTGTAACCCGCTCTGGCTTCGGGCCCGGCTCGGCTGCAGCGAAAGGCTGGTTTCCCCCTGTTTTCTGGCCCTGTCTCACATTCTAGGAAGCTGGATACCTAGGACCAGGTTTTGAAGCCTTCATGTCTGCAGTGTGGTTGTGCCTGAACACATTGAAAACGTGGCCTGAGGTGTCTCCGTCCAGATGCAGCCGGCAGAGGCCCTTGGTCCGGCTGTCTCTGCAGTGCCCTTCAGTGGGTGGAGATCCTCGGATGGAAGTTACTACAGAAGCCTTATCGTCATTTCTTTTCACCAAGACGCCAGACCCATTCCTTCCCCCCGCCGCCCCTGGCACCAACTCTTAGCGCCCGGGCCTAGCAGCAGTGTGAGATTTGCCTTCTGCCTTTCTCGTCCCCCCGCAGCGCGGTGTGAGCGAGCAGATCCCTCGGTCCTGTCAATGTTTCCTGCTCCTTCGACTCATTAATGAACCCAGAGGATTTGGAGGAAGCCTTGTCACATTGCTTGGGATGGAAAAAAACCGCTGGGCTTTGCCCTTTCTCCCAGAAGACATCTGAGCTGGGTGGTGTCTCTCTTTCCATCTAGTCAGCGCAGCCACTTGGAAGTTTCCTACCCCCGATTCTTGTCTGAAATGTTTTCATAACTAAACAACAGCTGCTGAAGCCCTGAAAATTATTAGCCAATTAGGGACTGACCTATTTCCTGTATTTCTAACTCATTAGATTTTTATATACATACAAACAATCCAATCCCAGGATTTGGTATGAAGATTCAGACCTAATAATCCCAAATGTCTGGGTATTTTCCATTCTGCCAGGCGTTTCCTTCCTACTGCCCACACACCCCAACCCAGGCCGGGGGGGAGGGCAGGGAGGGAGGAGAGGGGGAGCCAGGCATCAGCACTGTCCCACACAGGGCTATCCATTCAGATAGCGAGCCAGTCTCCGGTGGGACTGGCCAATGCTGGGAGAGGCGATGGGTCTGTCCCCTTCACTCACTGGTGTACTGTGTGAGATGAATCGGGGGTTAGAGCTAGATTGGAAAAATGGGGGAGTTGGGGCAGATATTTTTTTATTATTATTTTCAGCAGAAATTCGAACACTGAAATATTTTGGCCCAAAACCAAAAGAGGTCAATGTGGCAGTGGTGTTGCAGTGCATCATGGGAGTTGTAGTTTGGGCGCGTCATGCTCTCATTCTCCCCTATATGCCAGGCTGTCTGGTCCGACTATATTTCCCATGCTGCACCATGGGAAGTGCAGTGTGGTGCATGATGGGAGATGTAGCCAGGTGGAATTGTGACATCAGATGTAGTGGTCCCTGCTCCTTACTCTTCCGTCCCATTTTACAATTCTCTTTCTCGCCCACTCTCCCGTTTTCGCTGCTACGGTAGGTCCAGCTCAGCACTGGGCTCGTGATGCCGGTGTTAGTTCACTGCCGCCCTGTTGTTTTACTTAGTCTTCCACCTCCTCAGCTCAGTAACCTACTAAGATCTCATTTGCTGCAATGAAAGGAGTCAGCACATTTAACGTGAGCTCTAATCCTGGAGGAAGAGTCGAAGTTCAAAAGGAGCTGGCTGAACTCTGTTACCTGAAGTGAGTCAGGCCTGGGCAGGTAGAACATCGCCTGAGTGGCACACGAACACAATCCTAACCCCGAAAGGATCAGCCCTGCGTTCTCTGGGCCCAGCAGACCAGGTTTCCTGCTTGTTCAGCTTCTCCTCACCGTCTCCGTCGGACTGTGGCTAGAATCTTCCCGCTCTGGACTGCTCCGCTCCTCTGAGCCTTTGCTTTGTCATTAAAAGGGGAAGGAATCCTTGGTTAGTAATGCGGGCGGGCTGCAGGGCACGCCATTGTCTGGTCCTCTTCCCAGTTGGTGCTCCTGTTTCCTTCACTTTCAAAGTGCACTGAAAATGTTCCACTGTTGAGCTGAACAAACATTTTTGGCTGAAACTTTTTTTTTTTTCCCCGTGGTGACAAATGCAGATTCGGTGACCCCGAAGTGTTTTGCAAACTTGTGTCGGTTTTGCCGAAACGAACCGTGTTTTTAAAAAACAAAACAAAACGGAAAAAGTTGATTTGTCAGGTTGAAAAAAGACTGGGCATTTAGAAATTTCCTTCCACTGTGTTTTTTCTTGACTGCAATAAATAAATGAATTAAATTTAAAAAAATGCTTGAAATTGAAACAAAACACTTGATTCATTTTGACCAGAGACTATTTGGTTTATGTTTCAATTTGCCAAAAATGTGAGAAAATTTTGTTTTGGGCATCAAGCCAAAGTGGAGACATTTTTTTAATTTTTCAGAACTGCCGGCCCATGGAAAAATCCACCATTTGCACAGCTTTGCTCTTTCGCTTCGTTGTATCAGTGTTAAAGAATAAAATCCAAACTGTTTTAGGTCCACGTTATTATTGTTACTATAGTAGCATACTACTGAGCTCCAGCCCTCATTGTGCGGGGTGCTGTATGATCACTGAGCAGGAGACAATTCCTGCCCTCAAAGACTTTCTAATCTAAATAGACGAAGGCGAGGAGGAGGAGGAGAGAGAAGTGACTCTCTTAAGGTCCCAGAGTGGGGTAGTGTCAGAGCCAGGAAGAGAATGGTTTCCTAACACTCCGTGGAATGCCCTGCCCTAACCATTTGACCACGCTGCTTCTCAATCCAGCTATATAAAACTCTGTGTGTGTGTGTGTGTTGTACAGGCATCAAAGGAGGCATGGCAGACTTTGATTTGTATTTTGGTTTATATACTTTCAACAGATAATGTTGGTTTATTCTGAAGCATTTTTTTATTTTTATTTATTTACATTTTCAGAGTTGTGCAAAATTATGCGTTTTAAGCGTTTTTCTTAGATGTTTATTGATTTAAATTTTCACGGTTCGGGAGATTATAGAGGGGTCAGACATTAGTGGGGAATCAAACAATAAATATTGAATGGTGAGATTCACAAAGTTAAAGCTTTATAACCATAAAAACCCAAATTGTCAACATCATATACAAAGTAAATATCCTTCAATCAAATTTGGATAAGTTCTCAAGCAGCATTTTTCTTACTCCACCAATCTGTAAATTTTGATAATTATTGATGGAAATATTTCTTCTTCACTTTGTGTGTGTACAGTGAAATCTATATGTACCAATTCAAATCTAATCCTTCCAAGCCTAGATCTACTTATGCAGGTGCTATAACATATTATAATACCTTAGATGATTATAAGGGACATCCTTGTACAAATCTAATTTACTTTCCCCCATTGATTTATGCAGTTTGTTTGCTTTTTCGGTGTCGCATGGTTCCGCTAAGTGAACTTAGATGGGTCAGTTTCACTTCTTGGTTCTCCTCTACCGGCTGATCCTGTGGGGCTTTCAATGCAACACTGGGATGCTGACATTTAAAAAGATATTTTCACAGGTGGGAGTAGGAGGAAGCCACATGAAAACATTTCCATTCATGTTAGGTCCTGTAAAAACTTTTATAAACAAAACCGAAGGCTCCAGCCCTGCCAGCACTCAGTCATATGAGTAACTTTACTCACACAAATAGTTTCATTTATGCCACTGGGGCAAATTTGGGGCCTCTCCAATATGGCCCCACATTGCCAATGGCCTCGCCCCGCTCGCTGTACTTCACCGGCTTGTGCCTGTAGGGGCTGAGATCTCCACAGCAAGTGCTTTGAGTCCTGAGTAGCATTTCTTTGGTTGCTCCGAAGCACTCTGCCTGGGTCCTGCACTGTATAATAATTCCTAGCTCCTGTCGTAGCTCTCAAAGCACTGTACAAAGGAAGGTCAGTATCATTATGCCCCATTTTACAGATGGGGAGACTGAGGCACAGAGCGCTGAAGTGGCTTGCCCGAGGTCCTCCAGCAGCAGCTGGGCACTGAACCTATGTTGCCTGAATGCCAGGCCGGTGCTCTCACACTAGGCCATGCTGCCTCCCAAACTCTTTGAGATGTCCCTTTGCAAATCTGAGCTTGGGTCTTAGATCTCCGCACCCTTCCCTGAGCAATCAGACTAGTCCCTGCCTCGAGGGAGCGGCTTAGATCACTTTTTCCTTGCTATGACACAGGGGCAAGAGACGGTTTTCACATTTGTTCTGGTGCGCTGCAGGCTTCTCCTTCATTCATCGTCTGCCCTAGAAGAACCGCTCCCTTTGTGGAGACACATTACAGATAAAACAATGCGTGCAACAGGCGGGCCTTACGGGGCACGGGGGTGCTGTGATGAATGGGCACGCAGCCCGCGATGAGTCCCGGAGACAAAGAGAGCTTTGAGCAGCCCAGGCCGAGGGAGAGCGGCCGGGCAATGAACTAATGTCTAGTGCAAAGTGAGTGACAAGCTGCTGTTTGTCCTGCTGCGGAGCGGCTAACAAACCGGTTGCTTCCCACCAGCCAGCCCTGGGCGGGATGGGTCGGCTCCAACCTGCTCAGCGGGGCCGATGGCAGATCTGTCGAAAGTCTCAGCGGGGGTGGGGAAGTCGTGCTTCATTCCAAGTGATAGCAAGAGGGACCAGGAGGGCAAGGAGTGCAGGGATGCTCTTGGCCCAGGTGGGTCAGGGTGCAACATGCCTTTGATTGCAGTATCGAGAGACCCTCAGGTGGAGGTTACCCCAAACTGTGGGGTGCAACCCCTGGGGGGGGGGCACGTGGTGGGGCCCAGGCCAGCCCCCATGGAGGGTGGGGAGGGAGCACCACCCAGTCCGCTTTCTCCCCACCCCACCCAGCTCCGGCCACAGCTCTGCTCTGCTCTGCCTGCATCCCAGGTCTGGCCCCAGCTCCGCTCCGCCCCCGGCTCCAGCCCCGGCTCCTCCCCCATCCCCCCTTCCACCTTCAGCTCAAGCTCTTCTGCTGAGCCAACTGGTCAGTAATGGAGGGGGGAAGGGGACGTGGACAGCTCGGATACCATGGTGATGGGCCCGGGGAAAGAGGCCAAAGAGAATGCAGGGAATTCCTGGCGGGCTGCAACCTGTCTCATTTCACATGGTCAGCACCCAGTATGGGGCAGCTGTGGAGAGCGAAACCGACCCAGGGAAAGAGCCACCCAGGCGGGCTCAGACCATATATTTGCCCCTCTCCAACTCCAGGCTGTAGACTGAGCTCCCCAGCTAAGCAGGGCCAGCTGGGAGACCTCCAAGGAAAAGCCAGGGTGCTCCAGGAAGTGGCGTGGGCGTGGGGGGGTTCAGTCGGAGATACAGTGGAGCCTGGTGTTGTGGAGCGAGAAGCACATCTTCTGTAGGATGGAGGACCTGACCGTGTGCCATCAGAGATCCCACGGCTATCTTGCCCAGGGAGGATGGGGTCAGCGCTGACGTCGGGGGTCACACACCGATTCCATTCCCGTCTCAAACTTCCTCATGGAGCTTTCTTTGGCTGCGGTGTTCTTCACTGCACAGCCAAAACTGATGTGCTGGGTCGCTGTTCAATACCAGCCACATCCTCCCCCAGAGGTGGCTGCATTTCCGTGCCGGGCGAGGATGAAGTTCTAGTGAGTTTCCTCGTGTTTGGGCGCGTCGCTTCGCTAGACCCGCGTTCCTTCCCCCAGGAACCACAGCTCCCCCTAGGTGTGGGGAGGGAGCTGTGCTTGTCTGGCCCTTGTCGCTTCGGCCTGGGCGTCAGGTTCCAGCTGCTGGCCCAGTCCCCGTCGCTTCTTTCCGATGTGACCCAGGAGAGGGTGGTGGCTTTTGGATGTCGGTTTTTCCTGCCACTTTGGAAGGAATGAGGTCACCAGCCCGAGGGAGGGAAACACCCTCCATCTGTCCGCCTGGGGAGCGCCCAGCGCGATGATGCTTGACGTGTCCCTCCCTCCCAAAAAACGCATCTGGAGCCGACACCAGCTTCCCACCCATCTGCAGATGCTGTCGCTTATTAACACCCTCTGCCCTGGTACCTAATAAACAAAACTACCCCCCTTTGCACCAAGACGCATGAAGAGACAGACACTGATCAGGGAGCTGGGGTGCTCCGGGGGATGGGGGGAAGAGCTGCTATAAATCAAAGCCACAATGGGAAGCACCCCTTGGCGGCCGGGTCTGACTCGCCCGTGCCTGGATGCTGGACCTCAGAGAGGCTGCAACGGTGCCTCCCGGATTGGTGCCGCAGCAGGAAAACGAAGGCCGGCATCGCAGGCTGAAGTCCTGGAGAAGGAAGGAGCCGTTCGGGCTTACGCAGGGTGTAACGCAGAGGAGATCAGAAACAAGCTCTAGGTCGCTTGGGCGGCAGTGTGGTAGTGCACCGGAGTCCTGGCTGCTTGTCCTGACGGGTGACCTTGAGCAAGTCACTGTCTGCCTCTGTGGCCCTTCCTACCCCTTGTCTGGTTAGATTGTAAGGCCCAGCGCCTCAGTGGTCTTTAGACCCCGAAACCCCTTTGTGTCTATGCAGCATCCAGCACACTGGAGCGCTGAGCTTGGGCGGGGGGCCGGGGTCGCTACTGATGGCACGTCTTTGTTGTTGCAGCCAGGAAAGGGGGCAGGACACGGTGAGCCAAGCCAGCTTTGCTATAGGCCACACGACCTGTCTGTCCGTCTATGTAGTATTGCCACCGCACCCCTCCCCGGGGTGTCTGGGTGGCAGAACCCAGCTGCAGCGGTTCCCAAGCAGCACCGGTGCGTCAGGCTAGTTTTAATGGCTTCGCTACATTCCCACTGGCACCACGGTATCGCTCTCAGTAGCTTCTACATGCTGAGCCCGTATTTAATCGCCCGCCTGTGCAGCTGGTCTAGGTTTTACTGGAACAGCTAAAGCTAAAAGAGCTTGAAATACAAAACGTGACGGCTGCGAGGGAGGGCTGAAACCGGTCAGTGGCAGGGAGCGCGCCACCCGCACGAAGGCCTCAGGGCCGGCTTTTTAAAGGTGTTGGCGCTTTGGAGAATCTCCCTAGGCGCCCACACACCTTGGGAAAGCCGGCCCCGCAAACTGTCAGCTAGCAGAATCACGCCTTCAAGCCGAGCGCGTCAAGCAAAGCCACTGAAATCTAACCATTGGCGCCGGGTCAAGAAAGGGCCTGTTTGCGCCGCCGTTGTTTTTACGGTAGCCAGCCTGGAAGTTAGGCTCATGTCTTGCTTCAGGCCCGGCTGTTCATGGGGTTTTGGTGTTGTCTAGCTGTGCCGACAGCGTGACAGCAGCTTGGCTGGAGAGGCCGACCCTGCCGTGAGCAGCACTTCAGACATGCAGCTGGGGAGTAGTTTTTATTGCCGTGACCAGGACCATGTTGTGCAGAACAGAAAGGCCGGGCCCTGCCCCATAGAACAGGACAAGGTGAGCTGAGACTAAGACAAGCTAGAGAGGCCGGGAAAGGGATAGATAGACAGAAAATATCATAATGCCTTTATATAAATCCCTGGTACCTCCACACCTTGAATACTGCATGTAGTTCTGGTTGACCCATCTCAAAAAAAAAATATATTAGAATTGGAAAAGGTACAGAGAAGGGCAACAAAAATGAGTAAGGGTATGGAACAGCGTCCACATGCGGAGCGATTAAAAAGACTGGGACAATTCATCTTGGAAAAGATATGGCTAAGTGGGGATATGACAGAGGTCTATAAAATCATGACTGGTGTGTAGAAAGTAAATAAGGAAGTGTTATTTACCCCTTCACATAACGTAAAAACCAGGGTTCACCCAATGAAATTAATAGGCAATAGGTTTAAAACAAACAAAAGGCAGCACTTCACATAACACACAGTCAACCTGTGGAACTCATTGCCAGGGGATCTTGGGAAGGTCCAAACTATAACTAGATTCAAAAAAGAATTAGAGACATTCATGGAGGACGGGTCCAGCAGTGGCTATTAGCCAGGATGGTCAAGGCTGCAACCCCATCCTCTGGGTGGCCCTAGCCTCTGACTGCCAGATGCTGGGACTGGGTGATGGGCTGGATCACTGGATAATTGCCTTGTTCCGGTCATCCCCTCAAGCACCTGGCACTGGCCGCTGTCGGAAGACAGGAGACTGGGCTAGATGGACCTTTGGTCTGAGCCATGTGGCTGCTCAGATGTTCTGGTGAGGCACTACAGAAGCACAGCTTTAGTGTGCAGTTGGGCTGCGGCAGCATTTGACGTGTAGAAAAGCCCCAGGCCTCCGCACCTGTCTGGGTCTCTCTGCCAGGGAGCTACAAACACCTTCCTGTCAGGGTTTTACATACACTAGCCCTGCGGTTTAACTGCGGGTAATGCTTTCGGAACAGTGCAGATCTCTGGCCTGTGCCTCAGCCAAGCGTTACCCCGATGTGCAGGAAGAAGGGCGGCGGAACGGTCCCCCAGGAGCGCCTGTCTCCCCACGTCCCGTCACGCACCCGCCCTGCACAGAACACGCTCCTGCGGCGAGGAACGCGTCAGCGCCCCAGCGCTCGGGCCGGGAGAGCCGCCGAGCGAGGCTGAGCTGTTCCGACAGCGGAGCTGAGAACAAGACAATGCTCTTAGCCAGGCAGCGCATCCCTCATCAATTTCTTAGCAAGCTCTTTAGTGTGCAGGGGGGGGGTATTACCGCCCTGCTAGAATCCCCTGCGCTAGCGAGCGCCTGGACATTCACAGCTGCAATATGTTCCTGCCCTCCTCCCCTTCTTCCGCACACTGCAAGCACCCGGGGCTGGGGCCTCAACTGGGGCCACGCAGGCCAGCTCCAGCCACGCCTCCCACCAACGCTGCTGTTGGCTCAGGACCGGCGTGGTTCAGTAAACAGCATACGACCCACGCAGTCACTAAGCTTAACGGTGAACCCACAGCTACTGCAGGAGCGTGGCCCCAGTGGTGCTGGTCATGGCCTATTTGGTCACCTTCTCTCTTGCCTGCTGGAAACTTCCCCCTCCTCCCTGGACCAGCTCAGCCAGATCCCCACACGATGGCACCACTGGGCGTGGTGGGGTGGGGTGGGGTGCGCCATCCTCTGTTCATTGGGCTGCACTGGGGCCTGTGTCGCTGCTGACCTCCAGGCCTGGCAGCGGGAGGGAGGTGGGCGCGGTCTGGGTGGGACAACAGTGACCCTCGCTGGCCGTACCGGATGTGGGTTTACCAGCTTCCCCCGGGTGTACGGGGTTCATGATATCAGGGATCTCACTGACTCCTGCACTTGGCCACCACCTGGATTCCTGGGTACCTCGTCAGGCCCTACGTCCACCCAGGGACTGGGCCCTCTCCAACATGGCCCAGGCCCTTGTGAGCCAGGGCTGGAATGCTTCCCCCCAATGGCGCTCCAGCGAGTGCAGCTGTGGAGTAAGGCTGGTTGGTGGGAGTGAATCCCCCCGCACTGGCGGGGATGAGAGCCGTGGCACGGATTACCGAGCCCTGAACGGCCTCCGGCCCTGGCTCCTCTGAGAGCTGTGTTCCTCAGGAACGCCCGGGCTGTCAGTGACGAGGGAGGTGCTGGGGCCAGGGCACGCCCAGGGCGGGTCCTTTACTTCTGGCACTTGCTCCCACGGGAAAGGGAGCTGAGCCACGCACAATGCCTCTTTGTTCCAGCCTTCTGCTAAGGGCAGGTGCTGTAGTCTCTGGGCTGGGCCCCGGCTGGATTCCCGAGTGCGGGCGCAGTAGCTGGGAGAGGCGTGGGAGCCTTGCCTGACTCGGGAGCTGGGAGACTAGAAGCCCCTCCCTCACTCTGGGAACATGTGGCCCTGTTGTTCTGCATTACTGCCCGGGCACTACAATGTTGGACACCTTCGAAATCTGTCTAGTTAATAGGAGAACTGCTCAGCCCTCGCTTGTTTTGGGGAACCCCATGTGTGCTCTGTGTCTGGCTCTGCTGTGCTCACGGGCTTAGCTCTGGGGCGTGTCTTGCATCTGCGATGAGCTCAAGGTTGGGTTCCAGACTGTGCACCGAAATCCTTTCCCCCTCTCCCCTACCGCTACTCTGAAAAATGCAGCCACCTCTGGGGTGGAGCGTGGCAGCTGCATAGGGTGACCAGACAGCAAGTGTGAAAAATCAGGACAGGGGTGGGGAGTAATAGGAGCCTATATAAGAAAAAGACCCCAAAATTGGGACTGTCCCTATAAAATCGGGACATCTGGTCACTCTACAGCTGCACGAGAGTGCACAGCTACCCTGAGTGCAGCGCTACACTGGAAACGCCGCTGTAGCGCTTCAGTGAAGATGCTTCTGTCGGCGTAGTCAATCCACCTCCGCGAGCGGTGATAGCTACAGCGGCCTTCTCGTCGACATAACGCTGTCTACGTGGGGGGGCAGGTCTGTATAACTGTGTCGCTCCGGGTGTGGCTTTTTTCACACCCCTGAGCGACGTAGTTATACCAGTGTACATTTATAGCGTAGACCTGGCCTGAGCTGGGAGAGTTGGCATTTCGTGCCCCAAGCCGGCATTTAGCTTTAGTGAAAAATGTACCGGGGTGTTTAATGCATACAAGCGGGCAGCTCCTTGTTTCTGCATCGTGGCCTTCTCAACTCGAGGTGTCCAAAGTGCCTGGACCAATTGTCCTCGGTGCTTGTTTGCTCTGGGTTTGAGCCCCGTTAGCGCCATAGCGTTCGGCCTGGCGTAGGGCACAGACACAGCCATGCCGTTCCCATGTGGCGGCGGGTCGGTTCTGGCAGCCAAGCCCTGTGTTGCTTCACTCTCTCTGGCATGTAGACGGACTGAGGAGCGTGGGGTTGGGGTCGGGGGCGGGGTGCACGGCCCACTTTCACACCCAACTGTTCCAGAGCTGCGCTTAGAAAGCAGTTTTCCAAGAACAGAGATTAGAGGGGCCCAGAGGTTTCTTCTCAGCGGGCTTGCCAGAGTGGGTTTGCAACGTCCCCGGCCAATCCAAAGGCAAGCTAGTTGCTAGGAGCTGCCGGCTAGAGGCCGAAGGGATTCCTGAGCATTCGTTGACTGGGGCCCGCGGGCCGCGAGCGAGGTTGCTAAGCATTTTCCAGGGCCACGATGAAGCAGCACAATTTGGGCTGTGTCAGCAATTTCTCGCCTCTTCCCTCGCCTGCTCGCTTTGTGCCGGCTGGGTCTCGTTTAGCCGCTGTCTGGAGCTGGGATTCTTGGGCTGGGAGCCAGAGAATTCCCCTGGCTGGGGAATCTCACCTGTTGTTTCTGACAGAACTGGGGCAGCGGAGCTGCAGGGCTGGGCTAAACAATCCCAAAGGAGTTCTCACGCCGGGCTGCTGGGTGCCCTGGGCCGGGGCCGGCACGGCTCGGCGAAATCCCCATCTCCGCTCAGACTCATTCTTCAGCTCCACACCAGACCTGGGTGCAAAGTGGGGCAGGGGAAGGGGGGAGGCACTGAAAAGTCATTTTTGTTCTGCCAGAACGACGCCAAATGGAGTGTATTCAGACATTGCCACAAAATGGTTTTGACATGGTTCATTTGGGGGTTTCTTTGCCCCCTTTCCCCACTGAAAATGGGGATTAAAAGAGGAGAGAAAAGGGAGGAGAGAAGGAAACTGAAAACTGACTTTTCCCCCATGTTTTGGTTTAGTCAAATAGAACCGGGCCATGCGGAAGCTTTCAAGCCATTCTGTGGGCAGTGAGCCCAGCGCGGGCAGAGCGCTGGGACCAGGGCCCTGGCCCCAGGGAGTTCACAGCTCGGACACAGGATGGCCATGCAGATGCCCTGGGACTCCTGGAGGGTGATGACTGTTTACTTCAATTTTAATCCACACCTGTGCTTTAAACAAGCCCTTCTTAAAGAGACAGGCCCCCGGGCCGAGTTGGTTATGTTTGCAAGAGGGACCTAGGGCCCATGTTTTAGCAGCAGAAGTGGGTATTAAGGAGGGATTGGGAGGTGGCGTGGGGCGGGGCATGAAAAGCGGAGTGGGAGAAGGAGACAAAGGGAGCGGGGTGAGATGGGATTGCTGGTGCAGGGGGCTGTGGCAAGGAACCCAAGCAGAGATGGGGGCGAGCGGAGAGTCAGACAGACCCTTGCTGGGGAACAGGACGGGGCATCTTTTCACCCCGCCCAGAGCATTTAGCCTGCAAGTCTGTTATGCAAGAGACAGTTGAGAAGACGTGCATCAACCCACGCGCTGCTGGGCCTCATCTACACACACATCGGCCTGGCCGGGACCTCCTGGGGCACTGAGTACCATCCCCTGCCGTTGCAGGCAACCCTGTTGGGTAAACGTGTTCATAAACTTATCAAGCTCCATCATCAAACTGGATTGGTTGTTTGCCCTCCCCCGCCCCCTTTCTACTGCAAGGCTCTTCTAGGCCCTCCTTCTTCTTAGAGTTAGAAACACGCGTCTAGTTTCAGCCTAACTGTCTGCACGGCTGCTTTAAAGGACCAAGCCTCCTGCCTGGAAATCGGTGATGGCTGGCATGCATGCTGGGCAGTGCCCTCAGAACTGCAGCATCCGCCTCTTTAGTGGCCTAGCTAGGCATGAGGCAGCAATCTATGGAAACCCGGTGGCACTGATGCGGCTCAGTGAAGCCTCTGGAAGACTCAGTGGACCTTATCCGGCTCCTTTAGGCCCATGGACCACTCCCAGAGAGTCCGGAGGGAGCAGGAGGCAGCCCTGGGTTTAGAAACGGAGGCCTGGCTACACCTAAAACCTAGGGTGGCCTAGCTCCGCAGCTCAGAGCTGTGAAAAACTTTGCACCCTGAGCACCATCAGGAGGTCAACCTAAGCTCCGGTGTAGAGGCAGCTAGGTCAACGGACAGATTCTTCCCTCAACCTAGCTACCGCCTCATGCAGAGGTGGATTATCTACACTGACAGAAAAACCCTCATAGTGGCTTTCGTGCAGGCGTATCCTAACCTGGCTACACCAAAGCTGAAGGCAGACATGAATGAAGAGAACAACCAAGTCAGAGAAATCATGGAGCCCTACTTAGGATCCAGATGGCTGCAGGGGGAGTAGGGCAAATAAACGCAGGGAAATGAAGCGTCAGAAGAGCTGCTGAAGTGGGGAATTGGGAGATAGTATGAAGTAGCCCTTCACTCCAGGTTCACTTGGCGTTTCCGTGGTTTGATGGCAACCTGGGACTATGACACCAATGAACAGAGAGAGCCTGGCGCATTCAGATAGCATGCAGCTGTGTAGGTTCATAGGGTGAAACCCTGGCCCCATTGACGTGGTGGTGGGTGGGGGGTTGCCCTAGATTTCAGTAAGACTCAGATTTCACCTAGAGATTTGAAGGCACCATTCTGATCATCGAGTCTGACCTTATTACACAGGCGATAGAATTTCACGCAGGGATCCCTGCAGTAAGCCCAGCGCGGTGGGTTAAACTAGAGCACCGCTTTACTCCCAAGCTTGGTCTGAAGACGCAAGTGATGGTAGTTCTCCACAGCCCTTGGTAAATTGAGTTCTTTAACCTCAACCTTACAAATTTATCCCTTGTTTCCAGTTTGAACGTGTCAAGCTTCAACTTCCAGCCATTTCATCTTCTTATGCCTCTGTCGGTGAGGTTTTATTTGATTTAGCGCGAGAGATCTGTCCAGAGCTGAAACAGGGGCAGCAGATTTCCTGGAAAAACCCGTTTTGAAAGCCATCAAAATATTAGCATCTATTTGACTATGTGCTACTTGTTCTAATCCACTCACTGCTAGCTAAAAGCGAGGTACAAATGTTGACGACCAAAGAACGGATGAACCAAAGAGCCTCAGAAGAACAGAAAATCGTTGGAAGAAGCCCGACAGGTACCAGTTCCGTCCATCATGACTTATTGATTAGTGCTTTGAAGCTAGAAAGCACTAAGTAGTCTTATTAAATCAGCTTCAAGACGCTTGTTGAAATCCTGGTAAATAATATTTTCTTCCAGGAAAAACCGCATGCGAATGCTCAGCTGAAGTAGACAAAGGATTTTCTTTTATAAACTGTTTTGGCTCATGGAGCTTTTTTAACAAATTCTTATGAGTTCCATCAAGAAACCAATTTTAATAGTTTCCGAGCTCAATTTTCCCTGTTTAATAAGGTACAATATGGGGCTGGACTGTGATGCCAACTAAAGAGATTGACATATAAAGTGTATTCTTCCTGCATGTCAATAAATGGCTGATTCCAAGCAGTAATTTACATATTTTGCTGGCACCGTTTCATGAGCGAATCTGAATGTTGAGAAAGGGGAAAAACAGCCTTAGCAAGTGAAATGCACAATGAGCTTCAGACGTCTGGCAGCCGGCCTCGGGATCTGGCTGTGCTCTTGTCAGCGGTTAGAAGGTAAACAGAGTAGGGTCTGGTTGGTGGTTGGATGGGGAAGCTCCAAGGAAAACTCAAGAAGTAGCAGTTGATTCAACCGGGAGCACTCTTCGCTCGGTCAGTGCTGACCCCCGTGCCCCAGGGGTGTGTGTGTGTGTGGGGGGGGGGGCTGTAGGGATTGGGGTAGGTAGCTCAGTCTGCAGTGCTTTTCCCTCTAACTCCTGCTGACCCCAGCGTCCTGGCTGGGTGTGCGGTAAGCTCTCTCCCTGCTGAGTGTCTGCCCCAGGCAGTACCCGGATGGCTGGCAGTACCAGCTTTCCAAAAACTTAGTTGAATTTTTTTTTGAGAGAGAGAGAGAACACGAAATCCTAGTTCTCCCGGTAGCAGCAAGCCCACGTTTCCTCTCTCTGGTCTTTAGGCTCTGATCCAAGTCCCGTGCGGGGCTGGGGAGGTGGGAGGCCTGGGGCACAGAAACGATTCAAATGGCCACCGGGAATGGATGTGCTCGCTCGCCTGGCCTTGCCGGATGAGCTCGACTTCACTGGCAGGTCGGAAACACTGCAGGGATGGGACAATCAACGGGGCACTGAGAGGCCAGGCTAGCCACTATCTGTGCAAGCCCGGTTAGCTCATGGAGGCCGGAGAGGAGCCGGCTACCTGACGGATTCAGTCCCCATTGAGTGAGTGTGTCTGAGTGGAGAGAATGCGGAAGAAGGTGTGAACGAACACCGCCCCCAGACCCCAGGCTCCAGGGTCAGAAGAGGGGCTGGTGAATGCAGATAGCTGAGCGAACCCACAAACTCCTGCAGACAGTACTAGGACCTCTACGGGGTGTAGGTGAGACCGATGGCCCCATCACTTTTTTCCCGCCTTAAGGGTGAGTGATGGGGGAAGGAGGGAGTGGAGTGGTGGGCAGGGCCTCGGGGGGAGAGGCCAAGCAGGGCGGAGCCTCTGGGTGGAGTGTAGGCGGGGCTTCGGTGGGGAAGGCGGGGCGGGGGTGGAGCATGGTCCGGGCACCGGTGGCCCCCCCACTTTTAGGGAGCTTCTGGTGCTTCCGGCCTGGCTCTGCAGCTGCGCTGGAAGTGCAGCTGGCAGGCTGGGGAGATTTGTACTCTGAGGAGCTGGGGCGGAGAAGGGCAGCACCTGGGTTTGGTCTGGCAGGACGTAGCAGGACCTAGGTACTCGCTCCACGTTGTGCCTAACAGGGAGGTGTTTTGTAAATGCGTGTGTGGGTGCGGTGGCTCGGTGAGGTCTTTGACACTGTGTCATTGGCCTTCGCGACGGGAGCCACTGTAGCTTTCTGTTCCTCTGCCTAGAGGGGCCGACAAGCCCAGCCAATAAACTGGCGCATGCAGGGACTGTTACAGCATCACACTGGATCAGCCAGAGCGGAGCTAGGGGGCTGGGCGTTTCGGGGGCACTAGGCGGTGGTATTGTTTCACTGAGGGGCTGGTGAATAAGAGGTACGAGGTTTCAGGTGTGGGGCTGGAGTCCCGCCGCAGTGATGGCTCGGCCCCTGTGTGCTGCATACCCAGAGAGGGAGGTAGAGTCACACGACACTGAAGTGGTGGAATCTAACAAGCTAACGGCTGCTCAGTGCTGGGCTTGCAGCCAGAGGGCAGGTGGGGACGTTTCCCTGGCTCTGCCATTATTTATAGTACAGGCATGTTTAAGTGGCCACATCCAAACGCTGGGCCCGATTGTGCTAGGTGCTGTACAAACAGTGTGCGAGAGTCCCTGCCCCAGAGAGTCTCACCAGACGACACAGACAGAATGGGAGGAAGACCTGAGTTATTATCCTCCCATCACAGTGGGGGAACTGAGGCACAGAGAGACACGAGGGCTGGCCCAAGGTCACCCTGGGAATCTTTGGTAGAGCAGGGACTGGAACCCTGGGTCTCCTGAATCTCAAACCAGTGGCTAAAGCACCCCAGGCTACCTCGCCCTCCCCTGCGGGGCTGTGGGGTTTTACACTCAAACGTGCCTCACTCCCTAAGGATCTGGGCCAAAAAGCCCTTTACAGAAGTTGCTGATGAGATGGGCCCATTTCTTGCTGCTGGTCCTCCGCCACCACTGCTCTGTTTCTAGGGTGCACAGGCACTTCTCAGGGGTAGAGACCAGCCTGAGAGAGAGCCAAGGCTGAGCAGTGGTTCGCGTCCCAGTGGGCGTGCTCCGTGGCTAACATGAGTGAAGGCAGAGACGCCCGCCTGCCCCCAATGATGGGCAGAAGTCCTGCACCTCTGATTGCAAGAGAAGGTGCCCAGTTGAGCTGGCACACAGGAGCTCCTGCTCCTTTTAGTACCCAGAGCCAGTCAAGTCCATGTGCCTCTACCTTAGCGAGGAATTCTTGTGGCAGGCCACTCCAGTCCTGGGGGCGGTAGATGTTCAAACCTTTAGCCTCTGACAGAAGCCTGTTTGCTCAGGGGCCCGAGGTCAGCACCCTTGTTTCAGGTGTGCTGGAACGGCAGCCGTGCGTTGGCTGCTAGCGTGCACTGTTTACCCAACGGATTTCAAGTTTGACGCTCTCTCATTAAGCTGATTTCGACACTGTAGCGCTGGAGCAAGGTCTTAATTACTTGTGCTTTCATCTGTACGCTCTAATGGAACGGAGCCGCCACTAGGAACCATCATTTGCATATGTTTATTAGCGTTAACCAAAGCTCTGTTGTCTCTGCCCATCATGTTTAGGAAATGCTAATTCAGAGTCTGCCACTGGCTGGGCCCAGCTAACGGAACAGTGGCTGCTGCGGTTGCTATGATGTGAAGACGGTCTAGTGGCACCTCAGGTAAAGGGGGGTTTATAAATCCGGTCTGAATTCTCCGTGCTGCGAATTTCTGAAGAAACACCATAAAAGCCGGGTTTTGTGTGTCCGGTGGAGAAGGGAGACGTTGCTCTCATTTCAGATGCATTTTTTGTGCCTTTGTCTGTCTGAACGCAGCGGCTGGCGTAGCCCACAGACCGGCCGGTGCTGATTGATGCCAGAACGACTTACCGCGGAGAAGCGCCGTATTGTAACTGACGTGCAGCGAGACCGCCGGGATGCAGCCACATTATGGGCCAGCGCCTCGGCTGGTGGACCTCAGTGTAGCGCCATTTACTTGTATTTATTTGTAGCTGTCAGAGCCCCGTGGTGCTCGGTGCTCTCCAGCTGGAACGAAAAGCCAGCCCTGGCCCCAACGAGCGTCCAGTCCTTGTATACGGCAAGAAAATGGGTCTTGCGCCAGTGGGGAGTAGCCTGGTTTCAAAGCAGGATAAATTGTATCGGTGCAGCCCAGCCTTGCTTCTTACATCCCTGCAGCCTGGGAGGAGCTAGTGGTGTAGTCAGGCCCTGGAATAATGTGGGGACGGTGACCAGCTCAGACTGACAGGTGTCAGGCATGGCTGGGTTCTGCATCGTCTCTGAAAAGCAAGTGAAGGCCAGATTGCTGGAGACGGCGTCCCCACTGACTAGCCAGGGCTTGGCAGGCAGGCAGCAGACTGAAGCTTTAAATAACCGTTGCACAATGCTTCCCAACCCCCCTTCTGTGCAAATCCTCTTGGTGATTCCTGTCACCCAACCTCCCAGGGGAAAAATTGGCAAACTGACACTTTCCTTCATCGCTGACTCCCCCTTCATGGGGGCAATGAAATCGGCATCAAACAATTTTCTTAACTGGGAAAAATCATCTGTCCCCAGATTTCAGTGGAGCTGTGCAGCCGTGGGGGCCCGTCGGGCTGTCGTTCCTAATCACAGTCAGAGCCTGCGGCCAGTGCACCTGTGCAGTGTTACAGTAACTCACACGGTGGAAGCCTGAGAAATTCCCCAGAGGCTTGACTCTAAGTACGGCTTCAAAGGTCCCGCTGAATGCGTCGCTCTTGTGACATCACACCTGGTTCGGCTCACAAGGCGACACAGATGGAGTCGGCACGCCAAGCAAGAGGAGGGACCAGAACTATTTGCTGCATGCCTCGACCGTGAAGCCATTTGCCTTTTGTTGGGGAGGGGAGGGGTGTCTGTCCTGAAGCCCATTACCACAGTGTGAATTATATTGTCACTTGCAAAGTGCTGCTAGCCAATGGAGGCTGACTACGCCATGCAGGGCCAAGGTTGCGTTGCAGCTCACCGTGCGAGCAAGGGGCCAGCGCAGCGTGCTCCGTGGCTCCATTAGCACGCGGTGACTTTTGTGTTTAGAAAGTTCAGCCGGCATGTGACAGAAAAGTGGGCTCTTGGCATTTAAAATAAAAGGGACTGTGTGGCCAGCAGGTGTTCACAGATGGGAGCGGCCGCAGCCCCTGCCGTTATTTCAAGGCGCTGTGGCTCAGATGTGCTGCACCTCAGCCTGATGGTCACCCAGCAGGCGCTCTGCGCGGTGGGATCGCGCTGCTTGTTCGCACAAACGGAAGTGCAGCAACGTCACATGCACTTGTCCTCACTGAGGCTCACATCCATGGCAGGCTGGGCATGCTAAAAATAAGCTGACGTTGCACTACCTGGTCCTGAGCCCTCAGAAACAAGTGGCTGGAAAAAAAAGTGCACCAAGGGTAGGGGAAAAAACCAAACCCAACCCAACCCCTTCAACGGTCAGGCTGTAAATGCAAAACTAACCCAGTGGAATTTTACCAACTACCCCTCCCCCGCTCCAACTTCACCTTTGGACTGAGAACGAAGTGAAATTGCAACCCAAATGCCAGCGAGCGCATTAAACCAGCATGCCGTGTGAGGCCAAAATAACTTTTTTCCCCCCCAGTTGGCCTCATCAGGGTCTGCCGCCTTGAAGCGTTTTAAGGGCACTGTATTGCTTATGCTTCAAGCCCACCCTTCAGCAGGGCAGTGCGTGCATTGCAGCCAGAGCGGTAACCGTGCACGTGATTGGCCGGGGCGCTTGTCCCTTTCAACAGGAGTAGGGTGTTAACCCTGAAGCCTAATGATGACAATACAGAGTGCAGGGTTGTTTACTGCGCTGCGGCTGCTTAGCACAAAGCAGGAAGGTTTCTGAGGGGTATGGTATGAGCCTGGCGTCATGGGCAGGGCTGATTCGCCATGTTCCCTGCCCCTCCCCCCCAAAGCCAAAGCATGCCAGACTCACGTTGTTGCAGAAATACCTGCACAAGCATCTGAAAACGGGCTTACAATGCAAGGGCCTTGTCGGTTGTGCCGATAACCTGGTAACTGCAGGGCCGTGCCCAGCATTCCCCTGCCAGCTTACCAACAACCCCAGTCAGACAGGACGCAGCTGCTGATGACACCGTGCAAAGGGTTGGCTCACACAGAGGCTGTGGCCAGCTGCTCCTTGGCACATTACACAATGGCCCCAAAGAGATGCAAAGGCCTTGGAACACGTAGAGGAAAAAGCTGGGCTGTCTCGGGCTGTGCCTGTGAACCCTGTTCAGGCGGCCTTGGCAGGAGTTTGGGGGCACCTGGTTGACCGGAGAGTGTGGGGCAGCTAGCACCAGGGTTGGGCACATCCCAAGCCCTGCTCGCATGGGGCGCTAGCGCACAGGATGGCTACACACTATTTGGGGGAAGGGAAACACAATGGTATTGTCGTTTTTGAAGCACCCAGTGGGCTCTGAAAACACAGCGGCTGCTCAAACGCCCTTTTTGTGCCCTCTGTTCAGCGCAGCCAGGCTTGGACAGGGCAGCAGTATGCGCCTCTGTAAGTGGCAGGGCTCAAAACACTGTGGCCACCCATATGTATTGCCTACACCACTTATTGGGCATGCCACAGGCTACAGCACAGGGCCACCACGGCAGGGGGAAGCGTAGCCCGGTGGCTACAGCAAAGCTGGAAGCGGGCTATTCCGTGGCACGCACCTGGTGCCCTGGGTGCCCTGCACAGCTCTATGTTTGCAAGGCTGCAGCACGGTTCCACGCAGCGCACCCTGGTGCAGGTGCAGCACGTGCCTAGGGCTTATAGGGCCTCTAATGCACCGGCGCACAGGGCTGCTTTGTCTGGCTGCCGGCTTCCAATGGTTCTGTCCCAGTGGAGGAGCCGTGTGGTTAAGCAGGGGAGGTTGCTAGTCCCTTAGCTTGGTCCATGCTGGTCACTCCCATGCTGTCTGCTGGCAGACTGCCCTTGAGGTGGTTGGTGCTGATGTGTGTGTGTCGGGGGGCGAGGGAGAGGTAGAGGAGGAGCTTAATTTTATTTAATCTGTTTTAATTTTTACTCTATTTTCTGGGGTGGGCTGGTTGGTTTGTGGCTGACTCAACTGTTTCTGGCTCACCTGTGTCCTGCTGGGCTCCAGCGGTGGGAGGGCAGAGTTAAGGGTGTCAGGGCACATTCTTTAACTGGCTTTTGCCTGGCATTCCCAAGGCTTGGCTGTACTGAACCCGACCCTTCACTCTGCGCTGACGAGGGTTTTTTTTTTTGGAGCTGTATGCTGGGCTGGACACGCCTCAGAGCGCTCCCCAAAGGGGCCTCGCCCGCTGAATGATTTTTGAGGCCAGTTGGCATCAAAGCACAGAAGAAGAAATCTTTGGGCTGTTGTGCATGGCACTGGCCTAGCCCTCAGGAGAGTTTTCATATCCCCAACTTCTCCACGGCCAGCCCCGGCTCCCTGTGTTGTCCTGGGCAAGACATGTGGGCTCAGATCCTTGAGGATACGGAGGCCTTGACCCTCTCCGCATGTGTAGGTGGGCTACCATCCAGTGCAATTCTCAGCCCCACCCTGGCCACGCAGGTGGCCTATGCAATGCACAGGGAGATGTGGGTGCCTAAGGAGGGATCCTCAGCAGCCAGGCAGGTGAGGAGGGGCCGCCTAACCCCCCACCCTGCCCCCACAGACTGAAATGGCAGGTAGAAGAGAGGGGGTTAGGTGCCTCAGCAGCTGGTCTGAGGGGCCTCTCCCGCTCCTCAGCTGGGAACACCCCTGGGCTTAGATAAATTGTGTTTGCTGCTAGGGCTTGGCCTGTCTCCTGTTCCCGCTCCATTCCTCACACTCACCCTATGGTTCTGTGTCCCCACCTGCCTCCCCCCCAAACCTATTGGTGACCACACTCTGGTCCTCCATGTGGGGGCTGGCAGGTCCTAGGGCATTAGGTGTGCTCTGAGCAAACCTAAGGGATTGGGCCTACTGAAGAGATACACCTTCCCCTGCTTAGTACATGAATCCCCTTTTCAAGGCCTGCACAGCTTTGGCTCGAATGAGGGCTCCAGGCCCCTCGGTAGCTTTGCCAATGTTGACCAGCTGCTCGGGTGCAGGTAGGGGGCATCCGAACAGCAACTTTGAAATGGCCAGTTCTGCCTAAAGCCCTCTGCAGGTATCTAAATACCTTTAAGGAGCTGGGCCCTGGGTTCCCAATACCTCAGGTATCTATAAAATGGGGATCATAGCACCTCCTTTCTCTCCCCTTGGGTCTGTCTTTGTCTAGGTGGATGGGGACAGGGACTGTCTCATGCCATGTGTGTACAATGGAGCCCTGACTTCACTTCACACCACTGTACCCCGCCGAACGCTAAGTGCACTGCTCGCTACTTGAAGAGTGTGAACAGCAGCTCAACCTCCTACCAGCCGCCATTATTTCTGAAAAAGCACGGAGTGCGTTTTAGGGCAGCGTTTAGTAAAAATACCACACAGCATGGCCTCAAGAAAATATGTTTTTAATTCTGCAAGACAGACAAGTATTATGGAGTCATGGCAATGTAGTACATGGATCTGCCTCCACGGGCTGGAGGTCAAACACAGCCAATACAAGCTATTGAAAGACTGGATGCAACTGTACCTTGTAACAATACGGCAGCATGATACCAACAAGCCAAAAGCAGATATTGAGAGAGAACTGTGAAGAGAAATACCAGGCATACTTGTCAACAGCTGTATTCGATTTAAACTCTCTCCCTGTCAGTGCTACAGGGCTCGATGCTGATTGCAGTTACACACAGGTATTTGGAATCACTCCAGATTTATGCCAGTAGCATCCAGCATAAGGTTTCCCTTGGCTTTGGTAAATCCCACTTATATACTATTTAGAGAGAGAGAAAAAAAAAATCAAGATCACTAATGTTCTTCCCCACCTCCCCAGGTAATTTTAATTGTCATTTAGCTGGTCCAATAAAAGATATTCCCTCACCCGCCTTGTCTCTCTCCCTTAGTGTTTGATGCAGACTTAGATTCCCCTTCCCCCATGAGCAAGTTGCCAGTTATTTTTCTCATCTATAATAAAACCTCCATTAACAAAAAGATGGGAGTTAGAAAAGCCATTTACCCCAAGGTGGATATGGCAGCATCGCCAAACGTGAACACACGCAGCAAAGCGTGAGCGTCTGTCTTGAAGCTCACTGTGTAATTATTAAGTGTACACACCTGTGCAGTGGCAGCATGGGTTAGGATGTAATCACTATGGAATCAACAAAGAGTCTGGTGGCACCTTAAAGACTAACAGATTTATTTGGGCATAAGCTTTCGTGAGTAAAAACCTCACTTCTTCGGATGCATCCGAAGAAGTGAGGTTTTTACTCACGAAAGCTTATGCCCAAATAAATCTGTTAGTCTTTAAGGTGCCACCAGACTCTTTGTTGTTTTTGTAGATACAGACTAACACGGCTACCCCCTGATACTTGTCACTATGGAATGTAAGCCCAGCTCTCAGATTTCACGTTGCCAATTCCAGGCAAAGGGACTGTGTTAGGTGTAATGAATGTAAAGACCCAATTCTGCTCTCATTGATCACAGTGGCAGCAGGATCTGGCCCTTACTGAGTAACCAGAGAGCCCAATTATGATTTCAACTCTTACACTCTATATTAAAGTGAATGGAATTGGTGTGACTGGAGAATAAGGCCCTCACAAACTACTGCTTCTTCAGGGGGCAGTTTGGGTATCAGGTTTAAGATGCTCAAGCCCCATAGAGCTGAATCACTAGACTAATAGGTTTCGGAAATGATCAGGCACCCATGAACATGTCTTAGGTCTCCATGACCTATGGAAAGGAAGGAACCATAACTGAACTGAAGAAAGGGAAATAGTAAAGAATAAACATGCGGTGAGTCTGATTTCATTTACACTAGTGCTATTGCTGTGTGTATCATCTCATCTCTGAAGAGATTTTAAATTGAAGCAAATTGCTCAGTACCATAGTGAAATTGATCAAGGAATGTAGAATCGTTGTGGGATTGTATCCCCTAGCTAGGGATTGCTTTTACTCCGTTTTCAGTGAATGCCCTGTTGCTGGCCAAGTCAGGCCAGCGGTTTGTTCCAGGCACACAAATGAAGCAGTGCTGAAGTGTGTATTTGTTTGTTAACTGGAGTTGAAATTGCTCATGATTTTGGAGACCTAGCGCTATTTTGGCAACAACCAAAAACACAAACTCACTCTAGTCTTGAACTGAGCCTTAAACAAAATCCATTTTCACTGCCTCAACCAGGAGAAACAAACACAGGTAACACCACAACATGCCAACTAGGCTGCATTTCTGAATTTATTAGAAACAGCTGTCAGTACATCCTTCTAAAACATTACATGTAAATGTGCTTTATTGCAATTTTTTATTGCATTTTTTTTTTTTTTTTTAAATCTAGAGCAAGTAGGCCCAGGATGTTTAGTGTCTGGGATTTAAAAGCCCGACCATCTATTAAAAAAAATACAGCAAAATCGTAACACATCTGGTGACAAGTACAATGTTGAATTACTGATCTAGAAACTACAGTATGACTTGTCCAAAAACACTAACATACAATTAGTTTCCATATGAAGCAGTTTGTTTCTTTTTAAAAGTTAAACTACACAAATTCCTTTTTTTTTTTTTTTTTTAAAACTACAGCATAAACGACAGAACAGGTTTTACACAAATAACAACAAGAGTACCAAAAAGTTACATGCTGGAATTCATATGGAGGAAAAAACAAAAACAAAAACAAAAACACCCCCCCGCCCTCCAACAGCTTCATGAGAAGCCGGTTCTAAACAGAGGCAGTATCTCTTAGAAGAAGAAAAAAAAATCAGATTAAAAAATGCAACATTAACACAAAGGTTATACAAAGGAGTGTGTGCTATCATTTCAGTCCAGACTACAAAAACCAAACATACAGTCATGGTTTGAACTGAGACCTGCCTTCATCTAACCAGTGCATTCACAAAGTGATACATACCATTATCCTCCTTTGCACATTAGTTCTAGACAGGAGTTTGGTTAGATTGATTTAAAACATGCAAACATTACTGCATCTTGAAGGAAAACAAGAGGTTTTTTTTTTTTTTAAAGTAACCTTTGCTTTGAACACATTTTAATGCTCTTGTCCCAGAGTAAATAATTAAAAAAAACTTCTAAACAATCCAATTAAAAAAAAGAAATCATAGTCTAGAGTCTCAAAAGCACATTGTCAAGATGTTCCTGATAAACCCTTTTCATTTGAAGAAAACAAACCCAACTTTGTCTAAATGTGTGTAAAAACGTGCAAATAGTGAATTTTGTTTCAGTTTTAAGGGGCAGTGCCACTTATGGCTAATGCATATAAATGTGTATGTGAATATATTTTACATAGAGCTATATACATACAGTACATATACACACACACAGATATGATGCAGACTGTTACAATCCCATGGTGCTGTAAACTGCCAAACATACAAAATTAACAGGTTTAGTCAACTGTATTCTTATACGATGTAAAAAGTCACGCACAAAAACAAAACAAACAAAAAAACCCCACCCAACAAAACAATCTACACACATTATACTTCAATGACGATCCGCAGGGCTAATTTAACTGCTGGCATAAATGGGGCGGTAACCCCACTGAGGTTAATAGATTTATACCAGGGGGTTAATTTGGTTCCTGGCCATGGCTATATCATTTTTAAACACAATTGTTTTTCCAAATGAAGTCAAGCCCATTCTGTGACCACACCACCACCCAGCAAGCACATTTAATGGAGTGGTGGTGAATTTACAGAAAAAAAAAATATATACACTCTCACTTGTTAAAGCCACTATTCCAGCAACATCAAATGGTAAAATCAGGGGAAAGTAAAAATCAACGCCTAATTGAAAACGTTGTCTCATACTGATTGATCAGGGAGAGCCATTATTTCTATTGACCAAATAGAACAGACGCCTGTACTTCATTTGCTGCAGAAGCCTGCATGCCAAGTATTTTAAGTCAAATTCTAAACCAATGCTATGTTTGCATTAGCCACAGAATGGGGGTGGGTCTACTGCCAAAAGTGAATAGGAGAGCTGCATTAAACATATGGAGCCAGCCCCAAAGACCAGTGTTTTAAGCACCATCATCTTTTAGAACAGCTCACAAAACACACTGATAATCCTCAATCTCAATCCTGTGGAACAAATGGTAAGGCCTCTAAAAGGCTTTCAAAATTCTTCCCTCCCCTCCCGCAGAAAATATTTCTGGCCACAGAATGTAAGCTTTGCAAAAGTTTGGACAAACTTTTCTAAAGCACTGTCAAAACATACTCCTGCCATACAGAATAATTAGCTGTATTGCTTTACCAACATGTCCTGTTATTATTTGGAGCGGAGGGGGGGGGGGGGGGGGGTGGCTTTGTTCTCTCCTCTTGCCTGCACAGATTGTGCCAAAAGGAAACTAGTGGGACAGCAATGCAAGTTCCTTCAAATACCAACAGGAGATCTTTGTAAAAATAGTTGAGTAAGTCCTTTAAGACTTTCATCACTATCCCAACTGCTTTTTGAAACACATACACTTTTTAAAATGTATAACCAATTATTCCAAGGCTTTCTATGCAAAAGTTGAGACTAGAATCATTTTGGCATCTAATCTTTTGTGACTAAAGACAGGAGTCCTGGTCAAGTGCATTGTCCGTTCCTGCTCAAACTACAATCAGAAGTTCAAGAAGCTGAGCCCGGATTTTCAACCTATTCTCTCACTTACTAAAGCCTCTGTGCATCTGACTTAAATTTGCCATTTGAACCCAAAATTGGCATGAGTCTTTGTTCTTTCAGGAATATATTTTGACTCTGCTGTAAACAAAGCTGACATTAAGGTAGGAAGAAAAACAAAAGAATGTAGGATTCTAGAATATGGTTGAAAACAAAACGCCACTTCACCATAGTGTTGTTAAAACTGCATTTTGAACCTCTCTTACCCTCCCCCCACCCACAAAAAAGTACCTGTTTGATGTCTGCAAAATGCAGCACTTACAAGCCTCACTAACATTTCAGATTTTCATTCCCCGTTACAGAAAAAACAAACATTCAAACAACAGAAAAGAGATTGTTCAAGTACCAAATATAAGGGGCTTTTCCAAACTTTAAAACTGTGACACACCTTTAGTAATTCTGCTGTTTTAAACAGCCATAGTATTGAGTTACTGGACGTGTTGCCATCCAAGTTGCACACACAGCAGTGTTAGGGCAACCGAGACTCTCCCCAGCCCTTACAACTGCACTGAAAGCGTCACCATTCATTTCCACAGTCTCCATTATGGCTGCTTGGCTTTAAAGAGGCCAAGATTTGCTTTGATTTCTGTCCTTCTGTGACATGAGTGCAGCCTGAGATTTGGGTATCATGTAAAGTAGATGGGCTTGATTCTCCTTTCACATACACAGCTTTTCTTCAATGGAATCTCTTGCTTACACCAGTGTAAGTGAGAAAAGAATAGGCTTATTAGTTTGATTGAGGATTTCTTTTCTACCTCTGGAAGTGTGCACGCACATGGAGAAACCATGTTTGATCTTGGTGCAGAGTGTTGTACTGCCTCAGAACCCAGTACAGACCTAGGGACATGTGGTACATGGCAGGTATAGCGCCATCACTTCCAGGAACAGTTTAGACAACTTCTCTCCCCCTTTAACTGGGAAACACACCACCATATATGTTCATATTCTATTACACGGTGGTTCAAATACTCAATGAGACACCCTTGTTTTTAGACTGCACCTGTGCTCGTTGGGAAAACTTTGCAGCAGCTTCAAACTGCATCTTACCAACTCATTTCAACACCCCCACTCCTCACTTGTTCACAGTAAGACGTGACCGGTAAAGGAACTAATGGGAGGAGAGTTGGAAGTTTAGGAACTTCAGCAACACAACGTTCTTGGCTGATGTGCTGTGTACAGTGGGCACAATGGCAACTGTGGAAGTAGATCTGGTTTCCTCATTTGTGAAAAAGCAAAATACTGAATCACCCCTGTTCCCTGCAAATATACTTCAAACAGATAGAAGAAACTGCATATTAGAAAGTCTCAATATCATTTCCCCCATTTAACACTGTGCAAAAAAAGTTTTATTTAAATCTATATATATACTTAATACAATATGGGTCAGTGAGATCAGTACTACTCTAGCTGCAGTCAGGTAAGAAATGGCTGCTCCAATAAACTGAGCATAAGTTCCCCATCTTTTGACCCTTGAAACCAGAACTTTTCTGCACTCTAGTCACACATGAGCATACTGTCTTCTGGTTTTTGGAAAAAAAAATGAGTAAAATATATATATATATTTTACTCCCTTTCTTTTGCCCTTATGTTCTCTCTTATGCATTTGTTTTAAGCTTGTTAACAGCTAATACTAGGGCCCAATCCTGCATATTCCAATTTCTCTTTCAGTCATGAAAGGAGTGGCTCTGTGCGGCGTAACAGGGTTACACTGGTTTTATACCAGTGAGTGAGCAGGAGCAGGCCAACTGGAGTGACTGGGAGCAGGAGCAGGCCCCCTAGTGGATTATACCTGCTATGTATTTCACTTGGTTTTATACCCATTTTTCACTTGCCACAAGTGCAAAAACTGATGCAAAAGGAGGTGTGCAATGGCATGTGTGACCATGAAATGGGTAAAATACTAGCAAGCTGTAACTCGTGTGCCTAAATCAAGTGCAAAAAGGCACATGGACAAATCAGGAGTCATCAGGGAGATAGGGATGGAGAAAGTGAGGAACTTTTAGGTTTTAATTTGAATATAGTCCTAATCTGAAATGTAGGGGGGAAAAGAATTAAAATGCTTCTAGATGGCTTTTAGCTTTCTGGATGGATGTATTGCTCATAAAAATGCAGCACCTGTGAAGGGTGAAGAAATTTGAAATGGGGGGGGGGCAGATTCTGAGTTCATTCACAGCCCACTGTAAAGCCAAAGTCACTTCACAGAAGCCAATGGAATTACTCGGAATTTAGACAGGCATAACCAGGAGTGAAATCTGGCCTAACACATCACAACCTCAGTGAGATTCAACTACAAGAAACCTTCAGAAGTAGTTCCACTTCCTGCACCACAGCCAGCGGTGCTGAGAAACTGAGCCAGGATTTAGTCTAATAATTGACCTTTGCTTGGTTAATATGAAAACCTATGTCACAGTTCAGATTGCAAGACACTTCACAGTTTGCAGATTCTCACCAGCGTGAGTAGAGAATGAGGAACAACTCCATTGATTCCACTAGAGTTTCCAGTGGAAGTAAGAGAAGGCTCACGATGTAATGCAGTAGATTTTCTGGGCCTTTGAAAAATCTACCCAGTCTGTGTGTAGTCTAGATTGAAACCAAGGGCAGGGAGAATGCTGGAGGGGCAAGAGATAAAGCATGAGAAGGACGCTTTGCTGGCACTGGATTACCCGTAACTTAGAGATGTGGCAAGTTGCTTTTATTTAAAAAAAAAAAAAAAAGTCCATTTCTGACCTACAACTGGAACAGCGAATCTAGGTTTTTGCTGAATAGGACAGACATTTTACCAGCAACATAGTAGCCAAACAAGGGAAACTGGGTCATTTGGCATGGGGCCTTGTGTTAGTCTCATTCTCCTCTCCCATGAAACATCTACCAGCTTCAGTTTGTGGGGCTTTTCAAGCCTTGACAATTCTTCATTTGAAGATCACATTCTAGCTGGTTAACCAGCAGCTGGGTTTAACCAGCAGCACATTAGTGCAAAATAAAGTGTTGCTTGGACATGCCAAGCAAGCTAAATTGCCCTTTCCACTATTATTTATCAGTGTTCAAGATCTGTCACAGCCCTACTCATGAATAAATAATGCTCTGCTTAACAGTATTTTATAGTGCCTTTGTTTGATTTCTCAGTGTAAACATTAATTAAGCCTCAACAACCTTGCCATTATTCCGTAGGGATTATAGATGGTTCAAGTTCAAACAAGAAGTCAGTGGCAGGGTCAGGAACAGACCCAAGGGCTCCTGACTTGCAGTCCTGTGTCTTAACACTAGACTGTTTTCTTGCCTGTGCAATTTACATACAGTGGGTATGAAACAAAATGCTACCACTAAAAACAGCAAAAATTTAATTCTAAGGCCACACCCGGAATAATTACTTTGCCATTTGTGCTTTGTTGCCAAACAAAGCTACTCTTACCTCATTCAGTTTTCTATTGTAGAGACTCAGTAGGAGCAAATCAAAATACTGAGTCAAGCATATAATAGGGACAACCTACATCTCTCTTCAAGTGCAATTATTCCTGGGCTTAAGCATTTTAGGAACACAGGATTGCTGCACCAAGTCACACCCAGGGTCTGCCTACCCAGCATCTGACAGTATCAGATGCTTCAGCAGATGGCACAAGAGAACGTCTAGTTTTTAGAATAGTCTATGCCTGTCTCCTAGCAGAAGATCCACTTCCTCATTTGGCTACTACTTATCTGGCTGCTGTGTTTACAAATAATGCAGGTTAATTTTTTATTATTGCTCAACACTAAACATGGCCATCCATAGCGGAACTAGATTCTACTAGCATAAAATCTTGAGTACCTGACTTCAGTGGAGTAACGGAAATCAGAATCTGGTCCTTGGTGAACAAGTCAAAGGGCATTTGTACGAATGAGCATACTATTTATAATAGAAAAAATCTGAGGACTAGTCTTCATGTAATTATTTGGTATAAGAAGCCATCCAGAAGCACTGCATTGCACCTTTTCTTTATACTTACATTACAAAAAAGTTACAAGGGTTTCAAAAGAATAGTTCATCATTCAGCAACAGAACTCACAAAACATGAGTGGCCAGCTTCATTCTAGTTTACATTCCAAAGCATAGTATCTAAAAGATTTGGAAAGAAGTGTCCCAAAACAACAAACAAAAAAAAAACCATGGAAGAGGGGAGAGGGAGGAGGAGCAAATACATCAAATCAGACAGATTAGAGTTTTCAAAACCACACAAGAAGTTTTAGCTTTTCCTTTTATTTGTTTCAAGTTTTGGTGTAGAAAGTATATGTAGATGCTAATGCAACCTTCCCCCATAAGTGCTCAATCCAGCAACGAACAAAGTTTTGGTGGGTTCAATTTGGTTATAAACAACATTTCCTTTAAGCGAAGACCTGTAGTGCGGTTGAAACCAAAACTTTGTTACTGTTGGTAAAAAATAAAGCAACTTTTCTTTATAAGGATTTTTTTCCTTTTAAATAACAACCTGAAGCTTTCCCGTAATTCCTTTGGTCTTCTCTCACCAAATTCCACGCCTCCTCAAGATAAGCCCTCATTTGGAAGTTCGGCTGAATTGCAGTGAAGCTGCTAAAATTAACAGAGAGCGCATTGCTGTATAGAGTTTCCCCCCCTAGTTTCTTGGAGTTTAAGACTGAAAGACGTTACTGATGCCTCAATAGAGGCTTCAAAATTGTCTCCACAAGAACAAGAAAAAAAATCCCAATTAGAAGTTCTGCTGAAGGTGCCTGGCCAAAAATTATCTCCATAAAATGTTTTGCTTCCAGTTTTTTTGGATGTGTTTATGTTGAGTTCATTCCCCCCCCAGAAGGAAACAAAAGTATCAGTGTAAAAGCATAGCTGAGCTTTAGGTAGCACCAGGACACCTACACCCAAGTTGTCGTCTTGTTGCTGCTAGGCCTCTTTGATTCACATTCACAGAATCACTTCTTGTGCAAAACAAGCAGTCTAAGGAGAAAGAATGCCCTCAGAGTTCTAATAAAAACTGTAGAAAAGAATCCAAGATAGCCAACACTTTCCCCCTCCCCAAAATTTATCTGCAAAGGGAGGGGGGCATCTGTGCGTAGACAGGATAGGCGAGCCTGACATTTAGGGAATCGTTGTGTTGAATGAGGGATGTCTGCTGGTAATGAAGGACTAATTCCTTAAGTGTGCTGTACAGGTTATACGGTTCTGCAAACCCATAACCCCTTGGAGTGCTGTAGATCACACAGTGTTTAACTTCACCATCAGCTCTGCAAGGAAAGAAACAGGACAGTTTAACATGACAGTCTAAATGTCAACAGGCAACTAGTATAGCAAGGCTGATTTTGCATCAATAAAATAATGACAAAACTCTAGATAGAAGATGAAGGGGATGTTATAATGGAGATTCTGGACAGAAGATATGCTTCTGGGAAGAGTGGTTAGACATTCTTACGAAGAGATCTTTCGAAGAGGCTTTAACATGGGGCAGCTCTTATCTCAGTACTCCAACCCCCACTGCTTACTTCTCAAACTTTCATTCCGAGGACCACTAAGAAAGGGCACTGCAGCCCAGAGACTTTGCTAACCGCTAACTTAGCTCCAGTCCAATTCTACTTTAGACTTGCTTTGTCTAGTTTCTTTCCATGGATTTTTGACAGAGGTAAGTGGACTGATTCTCAAAATGGCATTTCACCAGTAGCTTGTAGTTAGCCCAGAATGTTGGGCTACGTTTGGTAGTCGGCAAACACAGCATGGGTTCCCAAGTCAGTTCGTTATCTGAAGTTATAGTAATCAAGTCCCTAACTTGGCATTTACTGAAGCACCACAATTATTCCACAAGCCTGGGAACTATTTGCCAGAAAGATCAGATATTAGATAATCCCCATGATGGAACTTTCATAATCCAAATCACAAGTAAAAGCAGGTTACATTATGCCATTTGAGTGCTATCTTGTGGCTTAATACCAATCAACAGAAAGAATATGCCTTTTCTGAAGTACTATCATTAGCTTAAACATAGCAGCCATATGGATCTGGAGTTGGCATGTCTGCAAATCGGAACAAATCTCAACGTGTGTCACTTGGAACATTTCCAAATCCAAACTTTACTAATGTTCCTCACCAGAGAGCGACGTGAATATCTGGCCATAGATTATTATGGAGTTTCTTACTGGAATGCTGCAGAACTATAGCCTAGTGATTACATGACTGAAGATCATAAGGACCACAAGACCTGTACCTCCAAACCAACAGCTTTCTGCAACAAAGTTGTGCCATTGTAACCTAGATGCATCTGCTGCATATTGTGCTCATTTGAATGTGTGAATTTTAAGGTGACTTGAATTCTCTAAAATAATTCAAATGGCAAAGATACTTGAGATTGACAATCTAGAGGTTTTTGAGTAAGTTAAACCATAAAGAGAACAGACTTACACCACAGAACAAGCGTAACATCCTTTCTTGCTACTCTCTCGAATTAAAAATGCTCCATCAGGTTTCCCACGGAGCAAATCTTCTGCTTGGATACGGTTGAGATCCCCAACAAACCAAGTTTTCTCATCATAATGTGGCAGGTTTTCATCTTCTTCATTGACAAAGTAAGTACTAGAGAAAGAGGAGATGGAATTTGTTAGCTCAATAACCCAGTCGCAAAAGGAATAGTTATAAAGAGGAGGATTTATTCTGCAGAAAGCATTCTAAAGGAAAATAAAATGAAGAAAAAAAAATACGTCTGGGAAGAGGTAGCTCAAGCTTGAAGACCAGCCTGCTAATATTCACTTAATGTCAACCAAGAATCCTTATTCAAAAGGTAGCCACATGCACATTAGCTGAAAACAGATGCTGGCTCACTGGACACAACTTTCCCTTAGGAAAAAACTCCAATCCTTTATACAGAAACTGGCATCTCATATTACTGAGCTCCTCAGTGGGAAGACCGGACCTCTGCCACTTATCAGTGAGATTAAATGTACAAGGGCACTTACTCATCAATATTTTCATTTTTGATTCCCAGCCAGTCGTTTATTCGCTTCTGCCTCACTCCTTTGTGATTGAGCCATCTGTCAGGATGAGAAAAGAGAGAGCATTAATATGTTCCCTAGTTGTTTGCTACTGACCAAACAGAAGAGAAGCTTAGACTTAGATCCCATAAGGAGAAAGAATCTAGAGACTGAGCTTACCCATGTGCACTAAAGCCCATGTGAAAGACACAGACCCCAGTACACCCTTCTATAGTCTCCTTACAATGATCTCTTCCCTGGGGAGGGAGCAGCAGAAGAGGCATGACCTCTAGACCCTGCAGGTCAATGGGGAAAGGAATGTAATATTGCAGCTATGCTGGGTCTTCTGATGATGGCTGCGGCTGCCTCCCTCCCCCAGAACAGCATGCATTGTCACTGGTGCTTCTGTCCATGTAACATTCTCACCTTCTCTCTGATACCAGCAAGGCTCAGAGGGAAACGTGCTTTGACCCTCCCAACCTGTGAAGTTTCAATCCTATGGATTTGGGTAGTAAAGGCTTCTGAGGGATTACACCATTCTAAGGAGCCACCACTTTGCCCTCTGCTCTTCTCAACCTAGTTCTGCATCTTCTGCTAGCGTTAGTGGAGGAAGACACATGGTCAGTCAGAGGGTATCATCCATGATGTTCTAATTCACATGAAAGCTACCTATCTTGTAGAATGTATACTGGTGTACCAGACATGCTTTGAAGTCTGACAGTTACAGTAATAAGCCATGAAGTTATTATTACAGAAGCAGTGAAAGGCTAACCAGCTACTCAATCATTTCATACCACAGGTCTAGTCTCCTGTTAGTGCACACACACAACTGTGATTATAAAGAGGAGACCAGACTCCCATTAGTATAATGAATATACAGAATGATAGCAACTGTCTTTAACAGTTTAATCACAGACATTGTTTTGAGGTGCACAGGGCTTGCCTACTTACACAAGATACTGATCTCTGATCTTGCGTAGCTGGATAAGATCGGGTTTGATGCTATTCATTTTCTTATCAATTTCCCTATTGTCCAGAGCTTGTTTCTTCAAATCCTGCTCCAGACGCATTTTACTATCATGGATCTCTCCCAGGCGTGATTTTAATTTCTCGTAATTCATCATAATTCTGTAAATAAATTTGTAATGTTTAAGAGGGAGAGAAATATACAACAAAAATCAGTCCAGACTGCTCTAGCCTTAAGAATGTTATTATTGAATGGCTTACCTCTAATACACAGTACTGGAAGACAAAGAGCCACATTTCTTTATATCACATTCCTCTTGTGTTACCATCAGTTTAGTAGTGGCTACTATTGTAAAGCGCTTTCATTTTGTTTGGAGTGCAGTTCTACCCTGAAAAGTGACTAAAAGGATGCTTCCTACTTACTCCTTGGATCTGCTCCGATCATAAATTTTAAGATCTGTTTCTAAATGTAAGACAATTTTTTTTTTTTTAAACTCTTGACAAAGCCAACACAGCTCTGGGAGTGAGCTAGATCTGATTCTTCCTCTATGCTCAGATTTGCTTACTCAAGTTCTAACCAGTAACACAACCCTAGCACAGGTGTCACTGTCAACAGGATTTGGCCTGCAGCAGACACTTATTACTGGCAATGATGAGCAAGTTGGAAAGAACCCTGCTTGACTCACTTTCAGATCTCAAATTGGTTTGCAGGCCTGGCAGTTAAGAACAATCTCCCCTTCTCCCTCACGTTCATTTACTTTACTTATAAACACACTGACACAACTGTTCTGGTGTCAGGGTGAAGCATGGGTGTCCCACAATGTCACTTTTACAAAGTCTCTTTTCAGAGTAGAATCACACTAAAGATATTACTGCAATTCAGACCATGCCATGTCAGGGTCAGGTTAGCCATTGTACTTGCCCTTTTACCATAGGGCAACCTACAGCTGTGTTTATTTGCAAAAATCTTAAGAACATTTAGGACTCTGGAATAAGACTGTATTCCTTGCACATAAATGCAACTGCTTATATTAAGAGGAGGAAGTTTAATATCTACTCTGCACAAATGTTTGGAGACATTTTATTACTGTGTAACTCTATAAAATAGGCAAAGCTGCTCTGCTGTTGCTTTCTAGATCTGGACTATTTAGTAAAGGGATAGCATCTTACTTTGTGATGTGTTAAGCGCAGCATACATTTATAGCACACTATAAACATTTTTAACACAGAGTAGGGGAATTTTTGGTTTATAGTAGGTAGTTGCTCAAGTCACAGTAACTTTAATTGCCTAAACTATGATAGTTTTTTACTTAAGAACTGATAAATATCAAGAGTTTTAAGAAGGGATCACATTACTTTGTTGTGCTTAGGTATTGGCAAAGCTTGACAATAAGAACTGCACCTTGCTATTAGCAGGCAATAGAGGTTTGCGCCTCAACCATTAACTTTCGTGTGGACTTCGGCCAGATAGAAATTCAATCTACATTACAAAAATATGGCTGGGGTTTAACATACATTAAGATCAGGTTCTAACAGAAGAGAATTTTGATGCAGTTCACATTGACTTACATTATGATCATATCCAGCTCCTCATTCAAACTGCATTAGGAGACCAATAGCCATTGACAGGTAGGGGGAAAATCAGTGTGGTCTTTCACTGAAAAGCGACACTAATACTGGGATGGTGGGGTTCCAGATTTACCAAGTCTCAATTTCAAATATGTTCAGTTTACAAGTGAAGAGATGTTCGCTCTCTCTTAACTGCATCCCATGCAAATTCAGCTGGGGATCTGACAGTCAAGCTAGGTTATTTCCTTCTCACACATCAGTGTTAGAGATTCTGCAGCACAAATCATGCCCTCATTTGTGCAACCCAATTAAGCCCTATGTGACACATGTTCCAGTGAAAACTGATTAACCCATGTATCCGAAACTTTAAATAATTTTGTTAATGCTTGTGGAGGAACAGAATTCAGCTCTCTTGCGCGTTACTATGATTTAAAACAAAACGTTTGCTTTTGTAAGATTCAGTACATAAAACTATGAAAACATACAAGGAAAAGGTCTGCCGAGTCAGAAGTGGCCATTTTTCAGGGCAGAAATCACACTTTAGAGAGTGCCTAGTACCTTCCCTACAGGTCTCCACGACTCAAAAAACCCTCATTGACAACAACAGTAATCAAAGTCAAACAAACAAAGAGGTAGTAAAAAATTATGGAAGTTTTCTGCTTTAGAAATATTAGTTTGTTCTTAATTTCAAAATGTTTAAAGAACCTTTCTAGGCACTGAATTGGGGCCAAATCCTGATCTCCGATGCACATGCAACTCTTAGCAATGTCAATGGGAGTTTCTAAATGGGCATCCAAGAGCACATTATGTCACAAGTGCTTTCAAGCTAGTCATTTCCGAGATTCACTCTACACGTGAGTGTTAGAAATCAGCTAACTTTTCTTTAGCTCTCGCTTTAGCTGTAAATTAATTTCTCCCCCTCTCCAGACAGTATTGCTTGAGCTTTAAGAACATACACATCTAAACCTCACATTTTCCGGAAGAGAGCTCTTCACTATAAAAATCTAGATTCATAGAAGTTAGAGAACAGAGATCACCCAGTCTGCCTCCCAACCAATGCAGGATTGTCCTCTACAGTGCACAACTGTTTGGGATATTTGAACAAAGGAATACAAATCTTTAGTAAACATACTGAACTTTTAATCGTATAAAAGAAGGCTTAACAGAATTTTCGGTTAGCTTTACTAGTGTGTGTCTACGTAAGGAGCACACACACAAGTATGGTTTGAAATCCTACCGTTCGATTTCCTTCTCATTCCCCTCTCTGCGGAATCGTTCAATGTATTCTTTGCTGTATCGCTCTTGTGTGTGGCACTGTTCCTCAAATATTTTAATGGTTTCATTAAATGCTTCAATTGCAGTTCTCTTCATCTGAATTTCCTATATAAAGAAACCAAAAAGCATTCTTAGTCATTTGCATCCTGAAATAAGTTACAAGCCAAGCACAAGACTCAGTTATGCTTCCTAAATTGATAGTCAGAAAGAAACCTTCAGTAAAAATCAGACATTGCAACAATTAATTATTTAAAAAAAAAAAAAAGCTGAAGAGGAAAAAACCCAGCCCACTTTAGCCAAAGTCTCATAGAAAGCGGACCACTTCTTCCTCCACAAGGCTTACCAAGTTAAAAAGTACTTGTAATTAGGCTTCTTTGAAAGAGAATCCCATCACAGATCTTTAAATTAAAATTTTTGGTTCTAGCTGTTTGTGTTTTGTTGCCAGAAGCATTAATATTAAAGTTATGATGAGACCTTTTATTTTACAGCAACCAGCCCGAACAATGCAGTATCAATACTGCAAAGCACAAGGTCTAATTTTGATCAAGTTATTATATAACATCACAGAACCAGGGTAGTGCCTTTCCAGATACCTCTTCTTCTAGGATTCTATCCTACTTTATGGCCCCTGTATGACGACACAGTGGCATGCAGTTCCTGGAAATCTCTCTTCGTCAGCTGAGTGAAGAGATCCGTGGTGCAGGCACTGTATAGAACAGCATCACTTCTGACTGCTCTGCTTTATGCTGGGAGCTGCTATGGTGTCTGTGATAGCTTAAAACCCTCATCTGGGCTGTGCCGTTCCTCCAGGAGTGCAGTGCCGTATCTCATACCGAAAAACTACATTCAATCACATTTCCTTTATTAACTTTGTAATTGTCATCCCCACACCAAAAAAAGCCCCAAACTGAAATCAAGGAAAAGAAATATGCTACCTATTGCTTACGTTTTGTTAAAAATTTTTTTTTTTTTTTTTATTTGTTTCACTGTCTTACTAGGGATAGAAGTTCAGCTTTTCAGACAGCTGCTGTAATGATCAACAAAAGATTATTTTGAAAACTGACCTGTGATGTTCTGGTGTATTCTTCATATAGTCTGTCATACTCTTTACTCTTGTCCTGATACTGAGAGTGGTATTCCTGAAGCTTTTTACCTACTGCATCTATGTTATCTTCTTTCACCAACTGATCCTGTGTATATCAGGAAAGAAAGAAGGTAATTCTTTAGGCAAAGTAGTTTCTCCAAGCACTGTTCTTTGTCAACCTAGTAAGTGTGCATATTTCTGTGATCAATTATGCAGCAATTTTTACATCAGGCTTCTACAAGTATAGAAGAGAGATCTAGTCGGACAAAGCAAAAAATAAGTTTCACAGTCTATAAAGAAAGCAACTAGGAATACGGAACTCAGAACTAAACCAAAAATTGTAATAAACCCCAACAAAGGCAACATAAGGTCAGTAGATGCCTAGATTCCCCCTTAGAGAAAGAGGGAATAATGCAGGCAGGAAAGATCAAATGTTTGTTTTAAAAACAAGAGTTCACAGAACTTGTGGAAAACTGCAGCAACTCTGGGAGACATTTTGCTCAGCATTAAAAGACTGTTGCATAGCATGGAGGAGAAGGAGTAGGTGTCAGCCTAAAACCCCAGGATTTAGAGAACTGAGCACAGGGCAAGGAGCCAGGTGCCACTCTCATTTTTGCCAGTGACTGATTTTAACATATTTTGTATATAAACAGTTGCTTTGCATCCTAGACCACAGAGCCCTGCATGTAATTCACTAAATCTCTCAGCCTCAGCTTCTCCCCTTGTAAAATACAGGCAATGACAATTACCTACATCATAAGGATGCAGTGAAGCAGAATTTAATGTTTACGTAGCTGGAGAATTATAAAGACTGTCAGTGTGAGTACTCAAAGTAGAGGTCAGGACCTCCTTCTCCCAACTTTGTGGTTATTGTTTTAGACCACATGCACTCTTGGAACCACTACTTCGTCCTTGAAAATGTGAAGTTGAATTTTCAAGCATAAAAGGGCTTTGAGTTTTCACATGATTCATGTGAAAAATCCAGACTCTAGATAGAAAAGCCTAAGTTTTATGGCAAGGAAAAAACTACAAAACACATCTGCTAACAGTTAGTGGGCTCTCTGGAAACCTCACCTGTTGATACCTGGATACTGGATACATCAGCTTCACGTCAAGCTTAGGATTGTACTGGGCAAGAGATTCATGGCGGTAGTGGTTAATCAGCTCCACAACAGAATTAAATGTCAATGGATCAGAAAAACCGTATTTTCCATCCCGATGATAAATCTTTATCAGTTTGTTGTTGCCACCCTTCCTGTAAAGCAATACACTAGCTTAGAGGTTTTGTTGTGTGCATGGGTAGCGCGCGTGCGCAGACACACACAAGCTGCCACATATACGGTATGAATAGCCATGCTAAGTTTTTCATAAAGGCAACACACAAGAATAATTGTAGCTAGTTAGACAATCTAATATGTACCTTTGTAACTAAATTATCTAATATTTATTAATATGTAAAAGGATAAAAGTAAATAAATAGAAAAGGTCTCCTCAAGTTTTATTTGAGCAGCAGAAAATCCCAAAGTAAATCTCTTTCTGTGTTCACTCTGGGACTAGTTTATTGTATTTAAGACCTGAGTTTAACCAGAAATTCTCCAAGGGAATGCTCAGGATTCTTTAAGGCAGCCACGCAAAAAACCCCGAGGTGAGCAACTAGGCATATGAAACTCAGTACTAACCCAAAAAAATTATAATAAAAAAACCAAAGAACACATAAGGTCAGGAGATGCCTAGATCCCTCTTAGAGAAAGAGGGAATAATGAGGGACATACAGGCAGGAAAGATCAAAGTATTATACAAATGAAAATGTACTTGCAAACCGATTATCAAACAATCTCAAGTGTGGATGCTAACACTGGATACTCAAACTTAAATAAATCCTTGGAAGGATTTATAACAGGGTAATTAATCCAGGACTTTACATTATCCAGGTTTGTGTTTGCTGGCAATTTCTAGAAGTGCTTGCTTATTTTTCCCCCTACTATCAAAAAATTTAAACAGTGCTATGTCCTTTATCTGCTTTCTTAATTTATGGCTCCTGCAGATACATGTCTATATGGTTAAAAATTCAGACCACCATTAATTAGACTTTAAGGCAAAATCCTGATTGGATAGAAAAATTATCCTCAGTAACTTCAGCGTGGTTGTGCAATGTGCAAGTCAGAGCAGAATTTGGCCACAAGAGTACATTTTTAAACTCACAAAAGGAAGCAGATTTTGAACTCCAAGACAACATGGCAACTCTGAAGAAAGCTGATCCTACTATTTTGTGAACATACTGGACCAGATTCTGCACTGAGTTACACTGCAGAATCGGTGTCATTAAATGCGGTGTCCCAGCTTAGCGGAACCTCCTTAAATCAAAGTACTGAGACACAGAGAGATACAGAACTAGGACCTTTACTGATTATGTCTGCATCACAGAGATATCCAAATAGTACTGTCCCAGTATGCATCGGGCTCAGCATAAGAAGTGGGATGGAATTGCTAGGAGCTGGTCATTTGTTTCCTATTCCAAACTCCTCATCAGCAATCTCTGGAGAAATGTTCCCAAGACAATGGAGACTACAACTGAGGGCATTTCATGTAAATACTAACGTGGTATCTACTGACATTGGTGAGACTACTAAAAGCAAGGTAAGACGAGAGAGTGAAAATACCCAACACTTACCGCAATGTCAGAGTGTAGTCTCCCTGCATCTTGGTTGATGCATCGCGCACCAGAAATGTTCCATCTGGCATGTCTCGTAATTTGTCATTTACCTCCTCCCTGGAGGAATGAAAGATTGGAAGAAGGATAAACGAGAAGTGTTAGATAGTCGATTTGCTTTAAAATAGACACAGTCAAAGAGAGGCCATCAGTGTCAGGGTGTGTAAGGAATTAGGTTTCCTTTCTGTTTTCCCTTCAAAATCAACTGCAATCTAAGGATTGAATGTTTGCTTTTCAAATTCTCTTATTTCAGATTTAGGATACGCATAGGGATAATATTTCTGTTTAGCCTTTAAGGTTATCTAAGGCCTGGTCTACACTAACCCCCCAATTCGAACTAAGGTACGCAACTTCAGCTACGTGAATAACGTAGCTGAAGTCGACGTACCTTAGTTCAAACTTACCGCGGTCCAGACGCGGCAGGCAGGCTCCCCAGTTGACACTGTGTACTCCTCGCGCCGAGCAGGATTACCTGAGTCAACGGGGAGCACTTCTGGGTTCAATTTATCGCGTCCAGACAAGACGCGATAAATCGAACCCCTAAGTTTGATTGCCTGCCGCCGAACCAGCGCGTAAGTATAGACACGCTCTTAGACCGGTTTGAACTGGTTTACCTTTTAGCAAAAGCCAGCAGCTGCACTAACTGCTGTTTAAGAAGAAGGTTATGTATAACAACAGTAGCAGCTGTGTCTCAGAGAAATCACCAAGTTCAAAACCTTTCACTAGAATCTGCTCACATTTAAATCCAAACTGGAAACAGGTGACTTTTGTGAAGGCACTTCTGGTCCTTTAAGAAACTGGCACTAATACGGTCATTCACAGAAGTTGTGTCAGAAAAGTATCCACACTATAGCACAGTTCTAGTCTCAAGGTCAATTAGGTGTTTGATTCAGGTATTTCTTTTACAGCAGTTTTAGAACTACTGTAATGCCACTAATTCCAGTGGAATTACTCCTAATTTTCAACTGTTGCGAGAGAAGAAATTTAGGATTTATTCTTTTAATTAAACGGAAGAAGTTTATGGAATGGGTAAGACCCATAAGCATTTCAAATGAAATGTTTGAGCTAAGAGTGTTCGTTAAACTTTCAGGAAACTCATTCCACCCAAAATTACATACCACGCTTTACTTACAAAACTAATACCTTGTCCTTTATAGCATCTTTCACACAAGGATCTCAGAGGCAAGTTACAAGCATACACTTTATCTATTTGATTGAGAGCAACTCTCCTGTACCCTCACCACCACTCATGAGATGCAAGCAATATACCTACATTTTAAAAGGAATCATAATGGATGTTTTAATTCAGATATTGCTGTAAGATCTTATTTTCATTCTCTGTAAGTTTTCTTAGTTGGCATTTAACTATCCTGGATGGAGAATCTCTTTCAAAAGAACAGTTTCCATTACAGATATGAATGTTATCTGAGGAAAGGGGAAATTGTTGCCACAGAACCCTTTATGGCTTGGGCCTTACACATCTCAGAGATGGCCTCTCCATGTCTCCAACAGTTGAGAATGGCTAGGATGCTTGAGCTTTCATTCTCTAGTAATGCCCAGGGAGCTGGAGCTGGAGCTCATTGTGGAAGATCCCTAACTTCTTCTCCAGTCCTCAGTCCAATAGAGTAAATGTCTGCTGGCTTTTAGGGCGCAATGAAAAGCTCATCTGTTGCCCAGGGTGGCTGGATTGACAACTGATGAAATATATTTGTGGGTTGTATTTTGTAAAAGAAAATGAAATGAACTGATAAAGTACATATAAAGCTATTCCTGCAAAACTGTGGTCTCATCCGGAGATCATTTATTCTGGTAAATCAGGAGCAATGTCATTAGGTCAGCGTAGTAATATTACTGTAAAAGTGATTTAAGATAACAGAATCAAGCCCACTGGGTTTTGTGATCAGGTTTTGCCATTGTTCATTAAGGGCTTGAATTGTGCTATCCCCTCACACTGATCTAAATGGGGTTACTTGAGTAAGGTACTAAAATGTAAGGGTGGCACAATCCGGATCTTTTTTCCTTCGGTTAAAGCTTTAAGAAGCTAGTGGGGCTAATGAAATCTTTTGCTAGACAATTCAGCCACGAAGCAAACAGCAATCCAAAACAGCACCTCACATTCTTGTTTTATTCTCAGCTCTAGCATATTTAATTTATTGGTTTTATTCTTTACATAAAAAGACACACACTTATTGAAAGTTTCATGAATTGCTCATTCCCAAATGCTATGTTTAATACATCTAATAACTGAAGCCAGTACATTCAGAACTGCTTTGTTTCACAACCAGAAAGGCTAGAAAAGATTAAAAAAAAAAAACCTAAGATTTTGTAGAAAGAATCATTAATTCAAGAAAACAATTGTGGCCACAAGATTGGGAACTACTGTTCTAGAACAATAACCATAGCAGAACACATTAAACACACTCAGTTCCCAATTCAGCGGAATACTTAAACATACACTTCAGGAACTGCATTCAGGCCCAGATTTTGCAGAGCACTTGAAGTGAGATGTTGTCTGAGCATATTCAGGCTCAAAGGGAGCACAGCTTAAAAAGGTTTCAGAGTAGCAGCCGCGTTGGTCTGTATCTGCAAAAAGAACAGGGGTACTTGTGGCACCTTAGAGACTAACATTTATTTGAGCAAGAAGTGGGATGTAGCCCACAAAAGCTTATGCTCAAATAAATGTGTTAGTCTCTAAGGTGCCACAAGTACTCCTAGCTTAAAAAGGCTCATTGTAGTCCAGCAGTAAACATTCTTTACCTTGAAATATCCCCCCAGTACCACTCTGCATCCTGCAAGGAGAAACTGGAATTGTCTTTTATTCCATTTGTGTTGACCGGAGTCATCGGTTTTGGGGGCTTTGGAGGAAGAGCTGAAAAACAAAACACAGATTTTTTTCCATTTAATTTTCTGGCTTATATCACTAAAACTTCAAGAAGTTAACAGTCAAGATATTTTAGTTAACAAAAGCCAGAAGTGAAACATACATAAGGCAAGGCAAAGGAAATGTTATAGAAACCCATCAGTGACTAATGGGAGAGAACAGGCAGCTTGAGTATGGATGTGTTTTTTTCTCCAAAATGTATGGAATTCGTAAGTTATTAAAGCCCATTATACTAGTACAACATATGCCAAAAAGAAGGGAGCTGGGCTCCAAAATAACTATCCAGTCTCGAAATGGAACAAGTGGGAAATTCACAGGAAGTGGCAGTTCTTGGTAAGAGGAGTTAAGACAACAATCACAATAACTAGGATAATTTAACTGTTCACCGCTCCAAGCAAAATACTGAGGGCTTGACTGTGGCTTAGGTCACAACCTAGAAAGTGAGTGAGTGACTGTATGTAGCTGTGTAACATCTACAGTTCTCTGAGGACCTGTGGCCATTGCCATTGCTTTTGAAGAGTAAATGTGCCCTCCTCCTCCTAGGACAGATCAACTTTGCTGACTGGTGAAAAGAGGAGGGTACTAGTCTGAACCTCAGCTAGACTTCACTCCGCACTAGCAACACAAGGACTGCAACCATTGCCCCATGCTTAGGTATACAATAGGGAATGAGGAGCGAGGAGAGGAGCAAGGGAGTAAACTGGTGCTGGGCTAGTCACAGTCTAGCCCTAAATTGTCAAGCTTCCCCTTTGAACTGTAAGGAGTAGAGGCCATGTCACAAGGGAGCACAACTCTCCATGGATACAATTACACTGCAGCACAAAAGGGACACCACACCCATGGCATCAAGTCTCAGACCCCTAGTCAACTGACTCAGGCTCCTGGTACAGAGCTAAAAATAGTAGGCTAGACATTCCTGCTTGAACTCTGAAACCTGGTGAGGGGGCTGGATCTCAGAGCCTGAGCAGGAACATCTACACCAGTGCTTCTCAAAGCTGGTCCGCCGCTTGTTCAGGGAAAGCCCCTGGCGGTCCGGGCTGGTTTGTTTACCTGCCGCATCCACAGGCTTCCGCAGCCCGCACTGGCCTGGAGTGGCGAACCATGGCCAGTGGGAGCCGCAATCGGCCGAACCTGCGGACGTGGCAGGTAAACAAACCAGCCCGGCCCGCCAGAGGCTTTCCCTGAACAAGTGGCAGCCCGGCTTTGAGAAGCACTGAGCTACACTGCTATTTTTAGCCCCTTAGCGCAAGCCCAAGTCAGTTGACCCAGGCTCTGAGACTCACTGCTCTGGGTTTATTGTTACAGTGTAGACACACCACATGCTCCCACGCCTAGATTACACAGCCTCCAGAAGGTGTGCTTCACAAAGTACTGAATATAGTAATGCAAGACTGCATGCAGTTGCATTAAGAATTGCAATCTGGTGCCAGGCAGGAATGCAATTATGATCTCTAGATAAAAAAAATTTCATCTCTAGTTCAAGTGCAGAGTGACTTGACATTGAGAGATGAATGGCTCTAAGCAATGCATCTGTTCCCCTCTGAACCACACCTCCCACATTGAAAAAACAACAACTGTACTCTAACTGCAGTTTCAAATGCCATTTCATGTTGAGGATCCAACACACAGTAGCTTCACTGTTCTTGGACAAGCCAGCAAGTACTCAACCAAGCCAATCTAAACTAACCTGAACCTTGACCCAGACATTCACACTCTGGAGTTACTGACCAAGCACCTGATTCAGATAGTCGCATTCATTCTGTGGTACTGAATGTTAAAGCTGCAGCATACAGGTTCTTTCTGTGGTTCAGCTGGGAATGTCCAGGTGTTCATGAGTCTAGAGGACCAATATCTGTATAAGGAGGGTGCAATTCCATTGGAATAACTGAAGTTATTTGCTTCTACTAGATTTAAATGTGGCCCCCTGATTGATAACCATGGTAGTTAAGGTTGTGCGGCCCTTTAAGATGGTATATAGGTACTACTGAGAATGAATTAAGTTCTTGCCTTAGTCTACCTCCTTGCTTGAAGCAGCCTCTAGGACAGAGGTCCCCAAACTGTGGGGCATGCCCCTGCAGGGGGATGCTGAGGAACATTTTGGGGAGCGTGGCTGGGGCCCAGGCCAGTCCCCACAGGGGCCAGGGAGGGAGCGCCACCCAGCTCTGCTCCTGGCTACCAGCTCCAGGCCCCCGACTCCGCTCCTGGCCCAGTCCCAGCTGTGGCCCCAGGCTTGGCTCCCTTACCCCTGTCTGGACCCACCCCTCTCCCCCAGAGCTGCGGCCCTGCTCCCGGCCCCAGTTCGGGGGCGCGGACAGGGGTATGGAGGGGCGTGAGATAAAAGGTTTGGGGTCCATTGCTCTAGGAGCTAAATTCTGATTTCAGTTACAGCAATGTAAATCCAGAGTATCACTGAAACCCTATGATTCTGCTTGGTTTTCTGACTACTAAAGTTGAACTGGCTGTTATTTTATCCACAAAGTCTCTGTTCAGTCATATTTCTGGATTACCAAAAAAAGGTACAGTGACAGTTTCTTTCTAAACTCACATTTGGATATTTCTGCCCCGCATGCTCTAAATGAATTACAAAGAAGCGTAGACAATGCTTAGAATTCAGTCACTAACATCTGCCTTCAATACTAGGTCAAAATAAAAGATTCAAAAACTGCTACTCTAGATCTGTTCCAGAGCTTTCCATAGTTTTAACAATCCTATACCAACTAAGCAAGCACCGGAGGCTCTAGCTCTTTGCACTGCAGTGTTTAAAAAACACAAATAAAAAGAACCCTGTAATCATGCCAGGTAGGTATGATTTCATGGGACCTCACAAGTCAAATGCGGGGGCCCTCGCAAGAACATTGCAATGCTGGTGGTAATCTTTCCTCAGTCTGTCTTATACCACAGACAAAATAGGATGTTGGGGGTTACCATTCTGGCAGAGCTGATTTTCACACATGAAGATCATGTCCATTCTTAGCTTTAGCTTAAGATTCTCCACCACTGCATTAGTGCAGCTCCATCGTTCGAAGCTGCAGTGTAGAGAAACCAGTGTAGGTGGGTTTTTTTTTTAAGTCACTGTATCTGAACTTCCTGTGGGAATGAACCAGACCTGTCCAGACAGAGCAGGAGTCCTTCCTACTCAGCAGAAATGGGACAGAATTTGCCTCAAATTTGTTTCTTCATATCTACTGATCCCTGATCTACACATCAGTAGGCTTAAATTGGGAAGTTATATAAAGAAATAAATACAATTGACACTGTATCATTTCTATGTCTTAAAATTTCATGAAAGTGCATTGTTTTTCTACATAGCATTGATTACTTCAGATGTTACAGATACTGTACTGCTACATCAAAGGGAAAAAAACTGCCATGGGAGGAAGTTTGTGCATGACAAAGGGTTTCTTCTTAGGGTTCCTCTAAAAGACCATTTAGTTTGTGGCAAGCTGGGGTGAGGATTTACCTCGCACTAGCTTGCCATGCACTACTTGTCCATAAGCACCCTGCTGACATGCACTAACAGTTTGCTAGTGTGCTTTAATCTAGTCCTGTTTCAAAGCGGGATAGACATTTAGTGTGTGGCAAGCAAGGTTCGGGTAGGTTCACACCCCAGCTTGTCACAAACTAAATCTTCATATAGACAGCCCTTTAGAATATGATCCTCTGCACATGGATGGTTTGCAGGATCAGATCCTAATCTTTGCAGGCTGCTAGGTATGTTGCTTGTTTGCGCACTATGGAGCTATTTTGCAGTTTTATTTTGTCCAGAGCAATGGTTCTCAGCGAGGGATACGTGTACTTTGGGGGTACGCAAAGGTCTAGATGGGTACTCAACTCCCTGGAAGATCAGTGTTTCTCAATCTGAAGGTTGTAGCTCCCAGGTGGGGGTGGGGTCACAGGACAGGTTTAGGGGGATTGCAAATACATGGCCAGCATTAGGGGGATGGCAAGCAGGGCGACTGCCTGGGGCCCCATGAAGTTAAGTTACATGCTTCAGCCCTGCCACCTGAGGCTCGGGCTTCAGACAAGGCTCACAAGTAAAAAACAGGCTCAAGTATCACACTGAAATACAAGTACAATATTTATATTCCAATTGATTTTATAATTGAATGATAAAAATGAGAAAGTCAGCAAGTTTTCAGTAATAGTGTGCTGTGACACTTCTGTATTTTTATGTCTGATTTTGTAAGCAAGTAGTTTTTAAGTGAGATGAAACTTGGGGTACAGTAGTCTGGAAAAGTTGAGAACTAGTGCTTCAGAGCACTGGGATCTTTAACAAAGAGCTACGCTCCAGGGGAGCAAAAGAGCTCTGCACAATTGTAGAGATGTTGCACTAGTCTCCCTGCTATGATTTGGGCTTCCCGTTCTTCCCATCACAAGCTTGCCTGCTTGGTGATGTTATTCTACAGTCAGCAAAACTTGAGTGAAATATGTAACAGGAAAAAACGGATAGGCTACAGACTTTGGGCATAACCCTGTAAACCCTTACTCAAGGGAGTAGCCTTTTTTCAGGAGCGTCACCTCATTAAAGTGAAGCAGGTAGTTCTATTGTATAAGTGTTTGCAGGACTGGGCGTATTGTTTCGAGAGAATCTGGGACCTAACCCTGTAACTCAGTCCCACAAAGGATTTGACTGAAGTTAGTTGGAGCCTGGTCCTGCAACCCCTACTCAAGTGAATAGTCCCCACTCTCAGTTTACCCAGAACATGTAATATGGTTAAATGCCAAAATCCTTTAATATTTCTTGCTTGACTTTTTCAGCCTGACAGTACTGTAATCTACTGGAAGCTACCTGAACCAAGTGCTGAATGTAAAAATATTTTAGGCTCTGCAACCTAGAACTATGAGCAATGGGATGGAAGTACTTGTAGCACCTTAGAGACTAACAAATTTATTAGAGCATAAGCTTTCGTGGGCTACAGCCCACTTCTTACCAACTCCCACCTGTTCATGCTCTGTGTGTGTGTGTATATATATATATATATACACACACACACACACACACACACACACACACACACAGAGTATATAGTACTCCTGTTCTTTTTGCAGATACAGACTAACATGGCTGCTACTCTGTCATTATGCAATGGGATAGATGCTTTTAATTTACGGGTTTAGCAAGTGCCTTTTATTCCAAATGTATTGGAGTAGTGAAGCAGCTACCACACTGATGCTTTTACAGCATTTGTACAGTGATAAATTACAGAATTACATAAGTGATCTTAAAATAGTGGTGTGTGGATACTGATGAAAACTAACAGCAGTATAACTAGAGGAAGTTCTGTGGTAGATCTGTGTGTGAAAAGAAATAAAAAATAAGGCTTTAGCCTTCAATACCAATTTGTGGAGGACCTTAAAGTTTAGTTTCATAAAACTATACCTGACAAAGAAAATACTGAGTTAAAAGCCTACAATAAAGTGAGGATAAAAAGGAAATGAAAACTGTGGAGTGTAGGGTGTTCAGAATACAAAACTTCCTTGAATATGGAGCAGTCTCTCTTTCCACAGTCTATTCCCGGGGAACAAATCTGATCTCACACTGGTGAGAGAAAAGAGTAAATCCACTAAGTCAACTGAGTTATGCTGCAGTAAGATCAGAATCAGGGCCACAAACTATTTTTTTCCTGAGACATGAAAGCAGTCAGCTCTCAAATGACAGTGCTTTGTTTCTATTTCTCTTATTAAAGCATGAAAATGTTTAGCACCAGGGAAACAAAACACACAAATTCTTCAGAACAGCTTCAACTAACAACTCATTTCCAAAATCCAATGCTGCAACTGAACAAGACATTTCTTCCCCTGCATCAGTGAGTTACTGAGATTAGATCCAGACTTCAGTGACTGCCTGGCATGCATCGTAGGGTGGGAAAGGCAATATCTTTTATTGGACCAGCTTCTGTTGGGATGAGAGAAGCTTTCGAGCCACACAAAGCTTTTCTTCAGGCTCTTACTCATGCATGGGCAAGAGCTATTTTTTATACTAGCGTGGTTTTGCTAAAGCTTGCTTGTTAACAACCCTAAGCTCCTTCACAACCTGCTTTCTAAACTCAACCCCAATCCCAAACCAGAGTCCGTTGGAAAATCTAATTTCTGAATGGAGACAGCACTTCAGCCAATGGCAGCAAAGTACTGGGATCGTATGTTGCATGACGTCAACTCACAGAATGTAGCTGTGCAATTTCCAGCAGGTAGTTTGGGCTGAGCTGTTCTGCAGAAGTGAAATACAATTTCTTCTCCTGAAATGCAGGCACAGAGATTAGACTCCAGCAAAGTTCTAGTTCTGATGCTTTTTCTTGAATGCATAGGGATTTTTTTAGATGTTACTCAAAATGCAATACAAATAGAAACCTTTAAGTCAAATCTTGTTCAAAGCCAGCCCAAGGAACTAAGCATGCTGGCCAATTATTGAGTTTTAAACACTTCCTAATTCTCCTCTCTCTTTACAAGGGAATTTAAATCTTTCAAGTCAATGGGCCCTATTCATCCCTGAAGTAACTAGCGATATACATACTTCACTGAAGTTACAGCCAGTATCAATTTAGTCCAATTGCCCCTTTTCATGAAAAACTGTTAAAAAAGGATAGTTTTTTTAATTAAAGAAAACTACACAACACAAAACAACAATCATAAATCTAGAGAACCAAAATGTGGACTTTTTTAGCCAGAACTAATTCAGGAGTTATGGTCTGTGGTAAAAGTGGCTTCCTCCAAGAAAAAGCAAGTGCGTTGATTTTTGTAATGCTAGATCATGAAGTGGCATCTAGTTCTATGACATACTCAATTGATTCTCTGGCTGCAATATTAGCCTGTTAGAGAAAAGCAACAGAGGGCCCTGTGGCACTTTTAAGACTAACAGAAGTATTGGAGCATAAGCTTTCGTGGGTGAATGTCCACTTCATCAGACGCAAGACTTGCCTTGCGTCTGATGAAATGGGCATTCACCCACGAAAGCTTATGCTCCAATACTTCTGTTAGTCTTAAAGGTGCCATAGGACCCTCTGTTGCTTTTTACAGATTCAGACTAACACGGCTACCCCCTCTGATATTTGAGCTAAAAGGTGCTAGGTAAAAATAAGTACTTAGTTTTGCAAACTGATCTAAAGTTTTGTACTGTGTTTGCTACATCTCTAAAGGCACAATTCAACATCTGCTAAGTGGGGAGTCCNTTTAGCCAGAACTAATTCAGGAGTTATGGTCTGTGGTAAAAGTGGCTTCCTCCAAGAAAAAGCAAGTGCGTTGATTTTCGTAATGCTAGATCATGAAGTGGCATCTAGTTCTATGACATACTCAATTGATTCTCTGGCTGCAATATTAGCCTGTTAGAGAAAAGCAACAGAGGGTCCTGTGGCACTTTTAAGACTAACAGAAGTATTGGAGCATAAGCTTTTGTGGGTGAATGTCCACTTCAGACGCAAGACTTGCCTTGCCTTGCGTCTGATGAAATGGGCATTCACCCACGAAAGCTTATGCTCCAATACTTCTGTTAGTCTTAAAGGTGCCATAGGACCCTCTGTTGCTTTTTACAGATTCAGACTAACACGGCTACCCCTCTGATGTTAGAGAAAAGTCTGCAGTTAATTAAACTTTAATTTAAGCTTCTGAGACAGATGCCAATTAGACTAAGAATGTCTGCATTACTGAACCTTTCTTCTAGTATTTTCCTAGGGACATAGGATTTACAATGGGAAGTACAGAAAAGCACTCAACTGCAAGACTAACTTGCAGAACCATGGCTCCCAATCAGTAGGCTGGAGTAAATTGTGGGCCACAGCACTTTTGTGAAGTCATCTGAGGGTTTTTGTTTTTAAATGATCCTCTTTTTTTTGTAACCCCCAAATACGAATGCTGCTATGTCCCACCCTCCACCCCAAACACATTTTAGGGCAAGTGGATCACAACAGATCAATGGCTCCCTAGCTGAGTTCTAGGTTTGAGACAATTGATTAATATTCTCGGAGTCATAATGCAATGTTGTATAAGGTACTGCCATTATTGTGGAAGCACCTAGCTACTCTATAGTTAGAACTATATTTTCAAGTGGGCTTAGAACAGAACAAATTCCTGTCTAAAAGTAGATGAGAGTGGTGTGAAATCCCACAACAGATTTTATGCCCTCTGAATATTCTATATAGTTTTTGCTTGCTTTGTTTTCGTTATGTCTCAATGAAATTTTTCTTTGGCAGGCCTACATTTTTCATTGTTGACCAATCTAGACAAAACTTTATAGAGAAGTGTATCTTGAGTAGCTTTGGTGCAACAAGTTGTTTCTTTATTCAAAGTTGTGTTTAGGGTAATTTTTAGCAGTTATTCATAGCATAATTTAAAGCTTACGTGCTGTGATATGCAAGCGAGAAAGACTGGGGGGGGGGGAGGGAAGGAGGAAACCTTGTTCATCAGGAGCTAACTTTTGTTAGAAATTTGTAACCTGTAACAGAAGGGTTCTTGTGCACCTGCTGACACAAGGGTTCATGCCCAGCTACTGACAGAAAATATTCTCTCAGCCACTGTGATTCTATCCAACACAGATTCTATCCAATCCGTTGCCAAGTCCCCATCCCCAATTCAGTATTAGGAAGTGTATACACAAGACTTCATTGTGAAGCAGGGATGTTAACCTCCCACCCCAAAATACAGCTCCACAAAAACAAGGTAACGAGTAGGAAAGCCATTCAATAGTAGATACCCTCTACTTCTCCATCCACCTTACCACAGACCATGCACCACAACCTTAACTTTGCCCATCTAGAGATGCCAGTCTTCCATGAAACCTTTTACAAAATTATTCTTTTCCAACACAGCCAACTTCTAGGCCAAGCATTCACAACTATTACTATTGGGAGAAAAAAACAACATGGTGAAGATGTGTATGCAGAACAGTAAAAGGCAGACAAGAGTTAAGATGTATGGTGGGCAGAGGAACAAAAATTATGGAGGGTGGCTCAACTTTGTTTTCTTGCTTTTATGGGTTTGTCAGGCATGTTGTGTGTAACAAGTCGAACTGCTTCACAAAGTTTTTTGTTGGATATGTTCAGATTCTTATGCTATGTCCATCACCACAGCATTCAACTTTCAAAGTTAACAACTGTAATATGACTGTCATCATTAAACCAGGGTAAAGTTTCCTCCACCCCACTGAAACCCCTCCGGTGAGCAAATGGTGAAAATTGTTTTCATATGTCCCTTGGCAAAGCACTAAAGGTGTTTACTATGTAAAAGAAACCAAGTCCTCATTCTTCTTCTTTCATTTACACTGGTATAAATCCAACTGAAACTGGAGGGCTAGATTTTCAGCTACCCCCCAATTCACTCATATGCAGCTCATTGACCCTCAGCTAATCCCTGCAGCAGGAGTTTAGAGCAGCCTCAGGGATCTCAGCTAAGGATATGACTGGAGTGCTGCAACCACACCCCTTTCTACCTCCACTGAAGGCCAGGTGGGAGGATAGTGCAGAGTAAAGTTGTCCTGGGTGGCACAAAGGCATCATGACTGTCTCCCTATAGAACATCACAGCGACTTGAATCTTCACATTTGAAGCAGGAAGATTTAAATACATTTCCAAAGTACAGGACCATAGCATACCATTTTACTAAAAGAATCTTCATTCGCAATATAGTGCCAGTGTACATAAACTACTCTGATTCCATCCTGTAGAGATCAGGGATACACATACTGTACACAAAATAGTCAGTTCATTACAACAGACCAAATTTACTGCTGCAGTAATTCCACTAACTCTAACAAAGCTACCAAGAATGAACGTGTTTATTTAACATATTACTTTCCTTGGATATTTTATAATTGCTTGAATCTAGAAGGTTATAAAGCTAAAATAATTAGATTGAATAGTGTAACTTTTTTCCAACAACAAACATTCTTATTAGCACTTCAACAATCTGTTTCATGTCTGCTGAGACCAAGTAAAACAGCAGATATAAACTACATTACCTTATTACCAGATTTGGAAGGATTAGGATTATTGGTAAACGTCAATTGCATTGTACATACACAAATTGACAAAAATATTTTCATAGATAAATCAAAATTTACAGACAGGCAAATAAGAAAAATGCTGTTTGAGAACTTAGAGTTTAATTTAACGCTATTTACTTTGTATATGTTGACAATTTATGTTTTAATAATTACAAGGCTAACTTTTTGAAACTCAACATCTGCCATTCAGTAATTACAGTCTGACTCCCCCACCCTCCAATTTCCCACAACTGTGAACATTTAAATTGATAAAAAACACAAAAACGTTCTAAAATAAAAATCTATCAAAGTTAAGAATACAGGAACATAAGAATGGCCATACTGGATCAGACCTAGGATAGTATCCTGTCTTTCAACAGTGGCCAATGCCAGGTGCTTCAAAGGGAATGAATAGAACAGGTAATTTTCAAGTGATCCATCCCATCACCTATTCCTAGCTTCTGGCAAATGAAGTGTAGGGACATCTCTGCCCATCCTGGCTAATAGCCACTGATGGACCTATCCTCCATGAACTTATCTAGTTCTTTATTTAAACCTTGTTAAAGCCTTCACAACATCTGCTGGCAAAGAGTTCCACAGGTTGACTGTGCATTGTGTGAAGAAATACTTTCATTTGTTTTAAACCTGCTGCCTATTAATTTAATTTGGTAATTTCATAGAATCACAGAATATCAGGATTGGAAGGGACCTCAGGAGGTCATCTGGTCCAACATCCTGCTCAAAGCAGGGCCAATCCCCAACTAAATCATCCCAGCCAGGGCTTTGTCAAGCCTGACCTTAAAACCTCTAATGAAGGAGATTTCACCACCTCGCTAGGTAACCCATTCCAGTGCTTCACCACCCTCCTAGTGAAAAAGTTTGTCTTAATATCCAACCTAAGCCTCCCCTACTGCAACTTGAGACCATTACTCCTCGTTCTGTCATCTAGTCTTATTAATCTCTCTGCATATGGAAGCTGTTCCATACCCCTACTCATTTTCATTGCCCTTTTCTGTACCTTTTCCAATTCACCTTTTTTTAAGACGGGGCAATCACATCGGCATGCAATATTCAAGATGTGGGCATACCATGGATTTATATAGATGCAATATATTAAAAAAAAAAAAAATCATCTAATTCTGCCAAGCGAATTTATGACAATGTATTCTTCTATAGATTTGCAGAACATCCAAGGAAAGTTAATTTTCTACAGGTACACTTAATTAGCCCAAACTGTTAGTGCAACTATTATTAACTTTCTCTGCACTAACCAACTTCAGATCAGGAGGATTGTTCCAGGATGGTGGATACACAATGCAGAAAAGATTACAAGTTAGTCACCAAAAAGGATAAGGATTCCAAAATACAACTCCTGATCTACCTTGCTAAATAGGCAGATGCCACAACACTTCTTACATCCCTCTTAAGTCACAAAACCTCAGATGACCACAAGTCCTTGGGTCCCATGTATATATGATTATCATGGCTTCCTTGACCCAATTGACATTTTTGGACTAAAGCTAGGGACTATAGATTCCTGGTGGGTGGGTGTGGGAGAGGATTAAGTGCAATTTTAGGAATTCAAATTTCTCTGAGAAGGAAAGCAGTGAGTCTGTAGGGAAAGGTAACTATTTTGTTCATTCTCCTAGCTGTAGACACCCACCAAGAAAGTCACTTTCAGTGGACAAGGAGGATGGTGGGGAAAGAAGACTACTTTCCCTAGAGGGTCAAGAAGTGTAGTAACTGCACACACCAGGCATGAACTCTGAGGAGGGACTACTGACCATGGAAGTCACCCACCGGAAAACTGTCACAGGTGAGAACCGACTGGTTGACTCAGAATCCTACCTCTTGAAATCCAGAGGGTATCTGAAGCAAAGCTTTTTGCAACTTTCCTGCAAGAAATAATGGCAGATTGAAAAGCCTCTAGACAGTCAAACATCCCTATTTTCATACAATTAGATAAATATCCCTCAAATGCAGTAAATGTTCTTGGCATCTTCTGAATTTACATAGAACAAAATACAGGTCAAGAGACACTAACACTATCCAAAACTTCTGATACTAGTTTGTTAACTTTAGACCAAGATGAAAAGCTAGCCCTGGGTGAACAAGTCTGGAATTTAAGGGAAGCATGAAGTCTGAGAACCACCCAGGACAAGAATGGGGTTCCATGTGAAGGAGATAAGGTTTCTATTTTTAGAGTGCTTGCCTTTGATAGCGACTGCAATACAAAGGGACACTGTATTTTCTCTTAGGACCAAAAGGAACAAGTTCAGCTAACCCCATCTGGCGACTCAAGTTGAACATCTATTGTCTGAGTCCATTCTCCTGGTACTACTGTGACTCTTCCTAGGCATGTTCTCCTCACTCTACCGTGTGTTGCTCTGCAACAGATTTTATTATATCTCCTCCTATAACAACAGCTAAAGGCTTTTTCCATATGGGGTTCCATTCATGTCTCATTCCCCCATTGCTTGTCTATTGGTAAGACTATATGATAAACAACTGAATAGAGGATAAGAAGGCCTGAAGAGCTCATCTCAGTGATTTGAGCTCCACTCTGTTGAAGTTGGGGATGGAGAATTGATCCTAGAGAGAAGTTGAGATGCCAAAAAGAGTCTGAAGAACACTAATTGGCCACAGCTGCTGGTCAGAAGAAATGCAACCTCGATTGCTAGATACTAACTGTGTTCTGCTTTCTTTGAACTAGACACATTTTGTATGTGCTGAAAATTTCGGTTGGCATTTTGACTTCTCAGATACAGTAAAGTTATTTCTTCTTCTACTGCACTTTTGGTAGATATGAATATATTCCAATGCATTATTCTTAAGATTAGAACCCCCCATCCCAAAAATATCACACACTTCCCCATTGCTTTTTGGACATGGTAGTAAAGTACATCAAGATTAAGGCTTTAGAAGAGATGACCCCCTTATTCCCTCCCCCAAACCAGCCCAAGAACGAGCCATTAAAAATGCAGCATATCATAAGATGGTCCTTGGTTACATAGCAATGGTGCAAATCTTAATTTGGCATCTTGATATTTTGATGATGAGCCCATTAGATAGAAGATAAAAGCAGCCAAAAGATTCAATGCCACCTATGAAAATATTATATAAATAACTTTTCAGACAGAGATGGTAAAATCTGCTCTTCAAAGAAACATATAAGTAGTATTTATAAAATTGATGAGCAGGGACTTCTCAAATAATCAAATGGATATACATCTTTTGGTTAAATTCTGGCCTCTTTTAACAACAACCTGCTTCAACATAGCACACACATCCAGCTCTTGTCTTATACACTTTTTATATCAAGAAAAGCCTAAACCTCACAACAGTAACGCATAGAGAGAAACACCAATGAAGTTATTATTCATGCCACTGTCCAACAACGCTAAAGGAAGAAAAAGAGAAATGACTCACTGAAACAATCAACATGAGATAATGTAAGGCACCCTGCTGCTTTAGTAATGGGTGCCAATATACATTTCTAAAACGAATGCCTAACTATTCCAACCAATATACATTAATAGCAAGAATACTGCATTCACCAGCTGCAACCTGAGCAGCGTCAAACAACTATTTCACAGAATCTGTTGGTCTGTTTAACAATAAAATAAAAAAGTAATGAAAGTGTTGCACAGACGCATGCATCACTATAGGCTGAAGATAGAGGTCTTTATGTAGACAAGATTTCTGTTGTCTTCAATGAGTGTTTGCCTCAGGATATTGCTCATTAGGAGAAAGAAAATGTGACTTGAGCATAGGAATTCTGGTCAGTTATCAGCTACACCATCACATCATATTTCTTCCTACTTGCAATTCTAGTTCACTGAAGTTTTGTTTTAATTCTGCAACTCTTTAATGCTTTTATTTTTCTCTCTGAAAGATTTCATGGTGAGGAATGTATACATTTCAGTACCCTTTTAATTTCTAATATTTTACAGAAAGGGGAATCATATTTCAGTTTTAAGGGTTCACTGATATTTAAAAACTGAAACACACCTCAGATATATAGAAGTTAGTTAAGGAAGAGAAAAAATTCCACATCTTGTCGCACAACAATTGTTTTTAAAAACAGGAAAATGGTGTTTTTCCATCATGCAGATTCATTATGTGCATTGTCAGAAGTTCAATACTTCATCTAGCATTAATAAATCTCAAAAAAATAAAGCAGGTATCCAAGATCATCCGGAGAGAAATGCTCATGAAACTGAAATTCTTTAAACACCAAATAGCAGCTGGTCAGCAAGAGCTTAAGCAAGACCTAGTAGGTATGGAAGTACAACATAAATTATCTTACATGTAGCCTATATTTTAACTTTATAGCTTAAACCAGGGGCAGACAATAGGCAGACCGCAGGCCAAATCCAGACCACCAGATGCTTCTGAACAGACCGCAAAAATCTTACTTCCTACTTATTATCATAATTGTTATTGTGGTATGAACAATGTTTCTCTGGAGTCTGGGCCTTGACCATACCTTGGCCAAGAAATTTGGACCGGGGGGGCGGGGGAGAGGGAGAAAGGGACTACCCCGACTTAAAACGTCAGCTTAAAAAAAAATCCCACTCGCCCAAGAAGTGAAGAGTGGTCCATTATACAGAGTCCATTTCGGAAGAATTTAAGCTTATTTTTGAGACAGTCCCTGAGTCTCACGGTGGCGAAGACAAGACACAATACTGGTTTGCATTTGGCAGGCTCTCTCCATGAGCCTGCAGCCAGTGCCTCTGTTGTTGCTCAGCATCCACAAGCCCTGGGCACAAAGTTAAATTAACAGAACTGGCCAATTTCACTACTCCTACTCAGGACCTCTGGGCAACAGTGAAACTGACAAGACTCTGACTCTGCAGCTAGTGCTTGGGATAATGATGTTCAGCAGCAAAAGAAACTCCAAGAGAAGGCTCCTAATTTTGTAGCAATAAGGAAACTTCTCCTAGCCTGCAAAATAAGTCTGAATGAATGCACTTCATTGACAGATGAAGAGTGACATTCCCTAATATTTAGGGCCACCAAAAATGAGAACTAAGAAGAGGTGGAATGCAAAAGTCAGTCATGCAATGATTTAAAAAAAGGCAAGGAACTCATTATAGCAGTCATTAAGTCAAAACTGGTGGAAGTAGTCTAGGTATAGCGAAGCCCTCCAGATAAATCACAACCCCCCCCCCCCCCCCCCCCCCCCCCCAAAACAGTTTAAAGATAAATAGCTTGAATCCAAGTCTCTTATTTCATAAAAAGTTGTTAAATATACAAGTCATCTATTGAATCCTATTCACTCTATGTACTACGTCAAAGTAGTGATTTGTGCAAGCTCTACTTTCTTTACAGAGGAGAAAAAACAAAGTCTTGTTTATTTTAAGTTTCTTTTCTCTGCAATTTTAAACGTACACAAATAATTTTGATCCAAAAAAATCTGTTCTTCAGGGGATTTATTCCACACATATAGAAGTGAAATGAAATCAATGGTTTTAATTCACTTTTGCAAGGGTATAAGAGCAGAATCGGTCCAGTAATAATAAAAATGTCTAATCAACTTAGATATAAGAAAATTAAGAATAGCAGAGTACTGAGAATTTATTAACAACCTGTATCTGTCCTATTCCTGGTAACCACAAAAAACAAATTCTATCTAGGTTCTTCTGCCATGTCATTCACCAGCATCCGGCTGCCAATGAACAACCACCAAGTTTGAGGAGCCACTTTCAATTGTAATTCTAAATTTTATCTACTACATGTAGAGTCAGACACTGCACTAATTCAAATCAGAGGGAATTTTGCCCTTAACCTCAAAAGGAACAGGTCTACAGTTTTCAGTGTACATATGTTAAGCGGTCAGGAAGCTAATATTTTTCAGATTAATTGCAACCACCACTTAAAAGGGCACTGTCATCCGAAAACTAGTCAGAACTCAAATATATGTTCCCTTCTGGATTATCTGTCCTCTTCATCATGTGAACATACTGCTTATTATTGCACAGTTTGTTGAGCCTTTTTAAAGCACTGATTTTTTAAAGTGTAGGCTTGATCTACACAGACTTAACTATGTCACTCGGGGTGTTGATTTTCCAAACCCGAGGAATGCAGTTATACCAACCAAACTCCTGGTGTAGACAGCGCTATGTTGACAGGAGGGCTTCTCCACTGACAAAGCTACCACCTCTCAGACTTCTTCCGTTGGTGTAGGTAGCATCTTCACTAAGCACTACAGCAGCACAGCTCCTTTGGTGCAGCTGTGCCATTGCAATGCTGTATGTGTAGACAAGCTTGTAGTGTTACAGACTTTGCAAACAGACATGCAAAAAGAAAATAGGGGGTGGGGGAAGAGTCAGTCAAATTTGGGCCTACCAGCCTTTAAGCATCCCTTTAATATTGCATTAGGAGAATGAGTTACTATTGGAAGCTAGATCAGCAGATAGATCCAGTTGCACATCAGCAAAACTTCTTTAAACCTGTGGTTTTGTAGTTTTGTTTCTAATGCACACAAAAGAAGCTGACTAATCTCTAATCTGTAAATAAACCAAGGATCTCTGCCAACATCTATATTTCATAGCCAAATATTATATTTTTATTGATTTTCATTGCACTGTGACAGAATAAATTCTCCTCTCAGAACTTTACAGATCAGATAGATTGGTGGTAAAATAAAAGAGGACAAAAACCAAAAGGGGTGGATGGGTGAGGAAATAGTTCTAAGTCCTACTAACTAGAAGCGATGGGGCACCTAAGCAGGTAATCAAGATTTAATGTTCTACAGTTCCAAGTTGCACTCAGATGACCTCTGAAAGCAAGCCAAGATCCCCTGTTAAAAAAAACCCTTACATTACAGCCAGAAGTTCATTGTTGCAAACCTGAACAACTATGTGGTTAAATACAGCTATGTTAAATGCAGTAACATTTGTGAGAGTCACTGTCTTTTCAGGTGCTAAGTCTCAGAACTGTGGTCAAGTTATGGTTATCAGAATTTTAGTGACAGATTAATTCAAACATTGTTAATTAGAGTTATTCTAATATTAGAATATTGTGATGCAAGCATCTGTCTATGTTAATCCTGATTAGAAAAAAATAGTAGTGCATGAACTACAGATTGATTGTTTTCATTATTACATGCAATTGAAGGTTAGTTTTGTTTTCACAACCACTGAAGATGTTCTAGTCTTCCACCTGCTAATACAATTCACAGAGCCACAACCACATACAAATACTACAGCCACATTATGCCAGAATATTTAATAAAATGGATTAATCATGCCAAGAAAAAGCAAGGAGAGGGGAAAGGTGTTTTGAGAAAGAAGAAGTCACTTTCCTGCTACAACTTTAATTACAATGCTAGCTCTATATAATTATGTTAAAACATGTTTTAAAGAGGATGTATTAGAACTATGGACTGAATTTACCATAATCTATGTAAGAACCGACCATCCCACTCCAGTGTTTAGGTAATAAAGGACAAAAATTTAAACAAGTTAGCATATGCTTATAATCCTGATGCTGCTTCCATTGAAAATCAACAAATAAAGCTCCATGGTTTTCAGCAGGAACAGGATCAGCTTTTCTCTTTGTGACTTTTATTTGAGCCTTGACAGTGTAGCATAGAAAACCAGGTCTCTGCTCTGAGAAATTTAGGTCTACCTAAAGTGCCATATACATCTATATATAGGCAACTGCATATATACAACCTAACCTAATGAGGCCCCTGCAATAACTACGTAAAATTGCATGAGTTGGAGGTTAAAGGTGACACTGCACATTAGATTCTCCTTGCTTTTATTTGTATCTGAACTAGAGACACTAGACTGTAATCAAGAGTCTGCTCCTAGACTGAAGTCACTGGGGGTCTACTGTCAATAAATGTCAATATTCTAGTCTAAGGTGTGAAGGCCAACATTGTTTCCAGAACTGCGTGAGGAGAGCCAATAGACTTACCACCTCCTTTAGAGGCTTTATGATTTCCCACCTATCTTGTTAGTCTGTAGGCTATTCAGACAATAGCTCAACTACTCACAAATATGGATTGCTGGGCAGACACAAATTTTGCACTAAAAAGCATTATCAACTTTTTATTGGCAATGGGTCAAATTCAGTTCTCGTGTAAATGAGGGCAATTCCAGTCACTTTGGCCCAAAATGTCTAGATTACATAATTTAACAAGGGGATTTAAACAACCACTCCTGGAAAATGAATAATTCCAGCCCCTTAAATGAATTGTATCATACTGTGGAGAAAGAAAACCTCTTGAACCATCATCATCATCTTCCCCCTCCTGAACTCTTAGCTACAAATTTTATACATACCCACATAAGCCAGCTTACACATTCTTAGTTGGACAATAAGAGCTGGTCCTCTAAGATGTTGAGTGTAACCTTCCAAGAGGTTCTCAGCGCCTTACAGTATTGAGCCCTTAATACTTAAATTTCATCCCAGAATTAAAAATGTATATAAAAAGAGTTAGAACCCCTGAAAATAAAGCTTCATAATAGAAATACTGACAACCTTAACTACAGAAGCACTGCTTTAAAAAAAGAAAAAAAAAAATTCTACTCTGCACAGATTTCATAGCTTGGTTGCATGGCAATATTTATGGAGTGGCTATTAAAAAGCTATTTTCTGACCAATTCAGCTAGATAGGCCTACATACTTCAGAAATTAACATTTTCCTTTCATATGCTAGCAGCTCCACACACTGAGCTGTTCCAAGGGCCATCTGAAAATGTAATACCAACGCTAAAGGATTTGGGGTCATCTAAGTTCCTTTTTATTACAGATGGGCACGTATTAGCTGTTAACATGAGACATTAGGATATATTTACTGAAATTATGATTTCCTGCCTAGTAATGAAGGAACAACTGAAAGGCAAATTGAAGCAGATTTCATTGAACTTTGTTAAACTTTCAAGAGTGACATTTAGGAATATGTCAACTATGCAAGAATTTAAATGAGTGGTGGTCAGCACTAAAAAAAAAAATCTATCAAATCTATTTTGGATAAAGTGTCAAAATTACATGAGAAGATGGCTAAGGCCAAAAATATTAAGAAAAACTTTAAATCTAATTAGCCACATACCTAAAGAAACAGAACAGTCCATTCTACTGTAACAGACTATATAATAAAGTCACATGCAAGTAAATACTTTGAGTACAGACTCTCCCAAAATTCTCTTTTAGACCTCTCCAACAATATGCGAGTGCACATATGCTTTTATACAATAAAGGAAGTCTCCTCTGCCCATTTATTCTGCATACCATAGACCTTGAAATTTACATCCTGAGCTAAACAAAAATAAAGGCATGAAGTCTCCCTGCTTATTAAGGCTGCTCTCATACAGTTCTAAAAAGCATTAAGATTACAGAATTCTGACAGTTTAATAATCAAACTATGAATTCTAGTAAGTTTAATGAAAAATGTAACCAACTTTCTTCTCCTCTGATTTATCAGGCCTCTCCCCCACTTCCCACTCACTCCTCCCTAACAGACACAAAAGAAAAGCCCGCTACCCCAGGCAAACTTGGGACAATACATTTTCGAGACACCATTTCTAGAAAAAGTGACATTTAAACCTTCCCTACAATAACCTTATTAAACCGAACTAAAGTAGCGAGGAGTTTTCTCCCAGAGATTGCATTTAAAAAAAAAAAAAAATTTCAGTGTAAGTCTAGGATGAGAGAGAATAAAACCTGCCAGCTCCTAGAAACTATGAAACTGAAATTTAATTACAAATATTTAAAAACAAAAGAACCCTGGAGAACGTTAAAGGGTGACAGGCTCCACACAGGACACGCAGGTAAAGATACTTTTTAAAAGAAAAGGAGCATTGCAGGGGAATTGACCAGCAAATGCATCATCTCCAACCATGAACATGGAGAGGAAAAGGGGGGGGGGCGGTCTCTCCTCTGCCCCCTCCCCCGCGGTTTTCTCCCACCCGCTAAAGGGCATGTCGCTCTGGATGCTTCCCGGAAAAGAAGCCGTTAAACCCGCTCTGCTCCCCAGACAATGGGGCAGAGTCACCGGGAAGTTTCCCGGCCCGGCCGGGCCGAGCCGCCCCCCGGCTTGCCCAGCCCGGCGCGGGAGCCCGGGGGGAGGGAAATCAGCCCGTTAGCCGGCGCGGAGGGCGGCCCGCTGCCCCTACCTGGCGGGTCCATCTCGATGTAGAAGATCAGCTCGGTGGAATAGGGCATCATCACCTCCCGCCAGTCCGGGTCCTCGCCGTCCATCTCCCACACCGTGTTGTACATCGCGACGGGAGCGAGCGATAGTCAGGGGCGGGGGGGTTGGGTACGAGTCCGGCAATCACCCCCCCGAGAATATTTTAATTACAAAAATAAAGAGGGGGCGGGGGGAAGCGGGAGCCCCCCTCCCCCCCGGGCAGGGGCCAGTCTCGGGCTCGAGAGACTATCGCGACAGCGCTGCTGTCGGGACCGCTCGCCACAGGCGTCCCCGCCCCGCTGCGGCTCGCGAGGGCTTTTCCTGAGGCAGCCGGGGTCCCAGATCACAAGCCGCCGCCGCCGGGGAAGGGGGGGGTACGGACAAACCGAGGGTCCCCGCCCCCGCGGCTGGCTGAGGCGGGCAGCGGAGGGCTCGGCCAGCGCTCCTGCCCGGCAGTGCCTCTGGGAGCAGCCCCGCGCTCGGCTCAGGGCAGCCCCCGCTGCCGCGCTCCGTGGCCGGCTCGCCGCCCCGCGCGCAGGGCAGAGCAGGCGGTTCCCAGTCCCTCGCGCAGTGCCCGGCTCCCAGCCCCGCTAGGTTTCATTTTAAGAGGCTCTGAGGGGCCCATCCCAACCGTCGCCAACCGCCTCTCGCTGAGGACTAAACCACGCCCACCGCGAGGAGGGAGCTGGGCGGTACCCGCCCCCTTAACCCTTGGCGCGCTCCCGCTTGCTCAGGCCAGGGAACTGGGGAGGTGGTAGCGTCCATCGAAGCGGGGGAGGGGGCGCGTGTGACGCCACAGCGGGCGTAGGAACCCTGCGGCGGGACGGACGCGTGGGAGATGCCCGCGGGAGACAGAGGCAGCGGGTGACGTCTTCCAAGAGCCAGGGGCAGAGTCTGCATCTCGTGCCGCCACCCCCCTCGCTGTAGAGAGAGCTGGTACGCTCCGGAGCTGGCCGGTCCGCCAGGGGCTGCTGCCGTGGAGCTCGCGAGCCGAGGGGGAGGGGCAGATTAGTTTAACCCAGTTGCCAGAGCGGCAGTCTTTGTCTGGGAGAGAAGCGAGCTCCAGGATTGGTGGAGGGCGCTCGGCCAACCAACTAGCCAATCAGCTGGCTCTGAAGCCGGCCGGCTAGCTGGGGATTGGTTGCAGGCCCCAGTTACTAAGCGGGTAAGAAGTGGGGGTTGGGGGGATAAAGAGGGACGGAAAGGCTCGCGCTGCCCCGCCCTTTTCTCCCAGGAGTGGGGGAAGCTCCACCCACTGGGGGAAGGGACGGGGCTGCTAATGTGCACCCCCTCGCTGCCGTGGGGGAGGGGCGCTGCTCCCCGCTGGTTGGGGGGGCGGCTCACAGCGCCCTGCCATTGACTCAGTGCCTGAGGGGGGCTAGTGGAGTCCCCCCCACAGGGCTGCCAAAGGGGCTCAGTGCCCCCCCAACTGACTCAGTGCCTGAGGGGGGCTAGTGGAGTCCCCCCACAGGGCTGCCAAAGGGGCTCACAGTGCCCCCCCAACTGACTCAGTGCCTGAGGGGGGCTAGTGGACTCCTCTCCCCCCCCACCCCCCCAGGGCTGCCAACGTCCCCTGTTATAAGGGGCATCCTCGTGCCTGTCCTGTTATCCCGTGTTTCAGTGCTGGCCCAGGCGGAGACGGGACTCGGGCCCCCAGAGGCTCAAGTGAAGCTAGGGGACATGGGAGGTTTGGCCCATCTTTTTGAAACGCTGCCTTGGCAACCCTGATCGCCTTGAGGGACTGGCTGGGGGTGGGAAGGGAGGGGTCTCTGACCTGCCCACCACAGGCTGACTCAAAGGTGGGTCATGGTGTCCCTGGCTGTCCAACTGCCCACATGGACTTGGGGACTGGAAGTATCCTAAAGTTAATGACTGCAGGGTGGGTGTCGTGGGGTGGCAGTTCCCTCATCTGAGAGTGCTGGTGCCCCACAGTTGAGTGAAGGGAGTGGGGTGGCTGGCTGTACACCCTTCTCCCCACTGACTGACAAATGGGGACCATCACCTCTGGCTGGGGCAGGAGAGTAGTGAGTGCCCAAAAGTCACTGATGAGTAGGGAAGGGGAGCTGCCCAGACTGTCTGATGCTTATAAGGCAATTATCTGGATACCTTTACCTCACAGCTCTGGTTACTTCCTCAAAAGCTAGAAAATAAACCATCTTCACTAGAGGAGCTCCCCTTAGGACCCTTCCTTTGCTGAACCAGTCTGAGCCATCAGCCCCTCTTCATGCTCCCCAGAATTCAACAGCTTTGCCTATGGAGCTGAACACACACCACCCCAGGAACAAAAGTACGTGTATTCAAAGCGAAAATCCTTCCTTCTTGCCTTTTCAATCTCTTCAGCCTCAGAGACATTCTGAAATATTCAAAAGCTCCATTAATATAAGGCCTTACTTAGTGAGTTGTGAGTGTACCCAATTCCCCCTGAAGTCCAGGGGGACTCAGAGAACTCAGCTCCTCAAAACAGGTGCTCGGCCCTACATGATCAGTCCCTAATGTAAGAAATCAGTAAGCAGAATATACTTAAACTCAGAGAGAGAAGAAAAGTTTGTGGTTCGATTTCAGTGTTGTAAGAATTTTACCTCAAAGATTCAAGTGTAAACTGTCCTTTAAAATTCATATACTGTTTGATTCATATACTGTCCTTTAAAAATTATATGGATTTATAATTTTCTCAAGTGTGAACAGGACCAAGCCCTTAAAGTCACTGAGAAGTTTGCCTTTGACTTCAATGGGTGCAGGATTGGGCTCTTTTTACATACTTTGTTCCACTGTGAGTTTGAATTGATATTCCTGAATGAAAGATAATGCTGTATTAACCTATGTAAAATGTTACACATTTTATGTTTTAGGATTGTGATCTGAAATATGAATATGGTTATTCAACTGACTATTGTTACCATGAAAACATTGTTCTCTTTAAAATGAATAGTAACACTATTGAATAATCACTTTGAATTTTACACCTCAATTTATATTTTGGGAGTGTTATAAAATGAAACAGACAAAGGATCTACCTGCCAATGTCTGGCTTCATCCCTGTAGTGTCTGAAAATAAGATAATGCCTGTTGTAATATTACAGTAATAATACTTTATACTTTTACAATACTCCATCCAAGGGTTTCAAAGCACTTCACAAACATTAATGATTTAGTGCCTGATCCTCTAAGATGTTGAGCCCCCCAACTATTCACTTAATGAGGTGGGAAAAACCAAAAAACTCTAGAAAAGCACAAACACTGAAAGGCAGTTTTTAACTTCGAAAGAACTTTTGAATGATAAAGACCAAACATTTATACTTTATGAAAGAAAATTTGTGATATATTCAGATACTGATGGACTAACACCAAGAGAGAATAATATTCAGATACTGATGGACTGACTACAAACTAAGACAGTGGCTCTCAACCTTTCCAGACTACTCTACTCTACCCCTGTCTTGCATACCCCCAGTTTCACCTCACTTAAAAACTACTTGCTTACAAAATCAGACATAAAACTACAAAAGTGTTGCAGCACACTATTACTGAAAACTGCTTGCTTTCTCATTTTTACCATATAATTATAAAATCAATTGGAATATAAATATTGTACTTACAATTCAGTGCATTGTCTAGCAGTATAAACAGGCCATTGTATGACATTTTAGTTTGTACTGACTTTGCTAGTGCTTTTTATGTAGCCTGTTGTAAAACTAGGCAATGTCTAGATGAGTTGATGTACCCCATGGAAGACCTCTGTGTACCCCCAGGGGTCCACGTACCCCTGGTTGAGAATCACTGCACTAGGAGAGACAGAAACTTGGCCTGTTCAACTCAGCGAAACTCAGCTTTAAAGAAGAAACCAAAACAACTGTTCAAATACAGAGAAAAGCCCGTTCCAGAGACTACAAGCCAGTATCAAGAACCATGGAAGTACAACTTCAATTTGCTAGAGAGATCTATGCACTGTCAAGCACTGGTCAAGGAATAGTTTAATTTGCTTATTTTAGCCACACGTAAAGTATAGTTTATTGAAATGAAGAATAAGTCATTAATAATTTCTCCTGTCTTAGCCCAAGATAGAAAGCTGATAGTCTTGTAGAGGAAACATACTCCATTCTTAGGTGAAACAGAATGTGACTGCAATATCTAAGGAGTTGAATAACTGAAAGCCTCCGCCCACTTTAAGAGAATGTGGGAAGGACTAGGCTCACAGAGATTCTGAAGTTTGCTGATATATCTCAAATAACTTCCACGGCAAGTAATTGAAAGAAAGCGCTGTTCCAGTAACAGAACTCCTGGAGGGATAGCCAGCTGCATAAAAGCATAAGACTTTGATTCAAATAACTCGCTGTAGATAAATTAATTTTATATTCACATCCACAAACTCACTGATTAATCCATGATAACCAGATATTATTCATGTTTCTAATTTTTAAATTAAATTTCTTGGGCTAATACAGTCTTCCTGCTCCAGCTTGCTCAGAGAAGATTGCCCTGTACAGAAACCGTAAAACGAATATACTGTATGCAAATTTAACTTGGTGCAGAGGGATCGTGCGAAGCTGTCACTTAAACCTTGTGGTGGGTATACATGGGTAGAAATTGCAAAGCAACTGAACAGGGATTCTGTGTGCTGGCTGCACGTGGGTCAACATGGAGGGTGTGGATGTGGTGAAGGCAATGGGATATATCATTTTGCAGACCCTGACACCCCATCAAGTGGCATGAAAAGGCTACAATCACTATTGCAGCTACAGGGAGAAGGAGGCCCTGGCCGTGGCCCTGGGTTGGACTTAACCAGATCTTGGGGTGGGGGAGGGGGATGATTTGGGCTTTATGCTGGCGAAGTAGATTTCATTCTGATTGTTTACATGATGGATGCTCTATTTTGATGGCATTGACGGTTACACCTTAGAGGCATTTTCATTTTAGTGGAATAAATTTAGTTATTAATAAATTTAGTTTGTTTTTATCCTTGCTGCTTTAATCAAAGATGTAATTTAATGCTAAGGAATTTATGTAATGGTAAACAATAGGACCATTCCTTGACATAAGTCATGAAAAAAAAAAAAGTTTATTAATTTGTCAAAACTGTGCTTAAAAAGTTGTATAGAATTACTTGGCTGCAAACACACTCATCCATGTGACACTCCCTTTCCGACCTTCACGGATGGCTTTTCACGTTAAAAGTCTGTGAAGGGACATGCGATGCCTCAGTATCTCTTGCACAGAAATTTTCTTGCTCATGCTTCCTCCGCCATTAGTCTCTCTCTTGTATATATACACACACACTGATAAAACTTGATGTAACATAAGAATGGCCGTACTGGGTCAGACCAAAGGTCCATCCAGCCCAGTATCCTGTCTACTGACAGTGGCCAATGCCAGGTGCCCCAGAGGGAGTGAAACTAACAGGTAATGATCAAGTGATCTCTCTCTTGCCATCCATCACCACCCTCTGACAAACAGAGGCTAGGGACACCATCCTTTACCCATCCTGGCTAATAGCCATTAATGGACTTAACCTCCATGAATTTATACAGTTCTCTTTAAACCCTGTTATAGTCGTAGCCTTCACAACCTCCTCAGGCAAGGAGTTCCACAGGTTGACTGTGCGCTGTGTGAAGAAGAACTTCCTTTTATTTGTTTTAAACCTGCTGCCCATTAATTTCATTTGGTGGCCCCTAGTTCTTATATTATGGGAGCAAGTAAATAACTTTTCCTTATTCACTTTTTCCACATGTAAAGGATACAATAAGCTAAAAAGATACAAAAGATAGAGAGCTCTAAATTCAGAGATGTGCAGCATACTGTGCACATTAGTGCTTAAAATAACCCCAGATCAGAAAATCAAGATGCAAATAAAGAAAATACAATACTTGGAGTAAAGGGGCCACTGGGTTGAGAAAACCCCATTTCCTAGTGGGGCTAACCTTGCCTAGGTGAAGTTCTATGGCTGTCTTCTTTAAGATGGAGGGGTTGTCCAATGAGCAATGACATGGTCCCAGCATAGCATGCTCGGTCTTGATCCAAGCAGCCTGTTCTGCTAAGCAAAATAAAGAGTGACAGTTCTTATAACTACACAGTCTTCACTGTCTGATTTGTGCTACTAAAGAATAATAAAAGTCTAGAAATCAGCACAGTGTCTGCTGTTTCTGTGATGCACATTAGGTTCCAGTGTCAACTGCCATAAGCGCTTTCTCATTTCCTTGAATCTGACAATTTGCACTTCAAGGCAATATTAAATATTGAAGTTTTGAGTGCTTCCATGTGTTTTGGAAAAAGTCAAATGATCTTGCAGTGGAACATGCTGAACATAGAAAAGCCATTTGAGCCAAATTGCTCAGTTTCCTCTTTGCACAGACATGATAATGTGATATCTGACAATCTAATGTGGGCCACAATATGCTTATATAACTTGAGGGGTGGATGGGGAATGCGGGTCAAAGCACTACGGGTGAAATACAGTAAAATGAGGCGAGGTATCTGGGCAGCTCATATGCTTTCTGATGTTACCGTGATCCAAATATTGGGCTCATCATCAGCAAAAAAACAGGGCCTGAGTCCTGACAAAGGGAATTTCTAGAAGAAGATGGTGATAAAATGTTCACTTACATAGTAGGGAAAAATAATTCCTTCCACTGCGTTAAGTGCTGGCTGAAATTCTTTGCCCTGCATTACATAGTGAGTCTGAATAGATGACCATAGTGGGCCCTTCAATTCTTTTAATTTATAAAATTATCAGTTCTAATTAATTGCCAGTTTCCCAGATGTGGTCTCATTCGGCCAATTCTTGGAGTGATCAGCATTAGGTAAAACAACAGTCAATAACACTTTGGTTTAGTTTACATTAAGTGTGGTATTGCCTGTTTTCCATCTAAATAGGATTAAAAGAGAAGGTAGGACAGAGAGGAAGGCCATTTACCAAAGGAGCTTTTACTTGGACAACGTTTCTTACTGGGTAGTGCCATAATAATATATCTGCAGAAATACCATCTCAGACTGTCACAAGCTAAACAGAGACTATGCCTAGCCAGTACTGGCATAAGAAGCCACTAAGGAAAATGCAGGTATTGCAGGAAGTGTCATTTGTAATTTTGTAGGTTTCTTTCTATTCTCTTAGTCAGTACTTACCAATGCCACAGCAGGGTATAAAGGGGCAGTGGGACCCTGGAAGTGCCATCTTCCACATAAGATGTAAAACTTGAATCCTGAGCATGTCGTAGAAGACCACGTGGCATTTTTCATAAGACTAAGGGTATTAACTATTTTGCTTCCCTAATTTCCTCACGCACTTTTAAGTGGAGCTGGTATTACTATTTGTTCTGGGTGAAATTCTGGCCCAATTGAAGTCAATGGGAAGTTTGCCATTAAGATCAATGGGACTAGGTTTCTACCTTCTTTGTTTTAAGCCATTGTTTAATGTTATTATGCACTGCTAAACAGCTGCCGGTGTAGCTGTTGCCACAGTGAGGAAAAGATTCTGGTGAGAGTACCTATGTAGTATCGAAGACTGTATATTACACAGAAAAAAAAAATGATAGTAAAAGACCGTTGGATTGCAAAGTCAAACACTAAAAAGTTAGGAAATGCCTTATCTATTTATGGTTGCCTGTGCAACCTTAATTCTGCCCCCTTGTGTGTCCATACTATGCACTGAATGAGGCAGAGATCCCGTGGAGAAAAATAGTATGTGATCATGTAATGAAAGCCTATATCATAATGCATATGTACAAGGGAGAAGACTGAAGGTTGCACAGAGAATCAGACCTAAAGCATTTCCTAACTTCACAGTGTTTAGCTTTGCAACCTACACAATATTCTTCTAACAGCTTTTTAGATGTCATTTCCTGAGTCTTTTTTTAAAGGTAAAAAATTCTGTTACGTACAACGGTAATAACCCACCCATACATCCATAATTGTCAGAGTTTGAACGCAAAACGCTTTCAGCTCTGCAGCACAGCCTTCTATCCGCTAAGCAACAGGACTAATGGCCGAGTGCTGCAGCTTGGATGGCGGTGTGGGCTTGGCTCTTTGGAGTGTTCCTGTTCAGTTACTATTGTGACAGATTGCCAAAATTTTCCCGAGGAACACAGGCGACAGAAGGGAAATGGCAGTTTTACAACCCAACCAAATAGGTTGATTGGCCATATTCCTGGCGGTTTTGTCACATGACACAATCTTTTAATGAAAGATCAATTTTTAATTCCTGGAGACTCCAGGACCATCCTGGAGGGTTGACATCCCTACAACCACACCAGGATGGGATTTCATGCAGAAAGTGAAAGTTACATCTCTAGCTCGCAGGCTTTGTCCCTGCCAGATTTCAAAGGCCTGCTGCAAACAATGGACGTGACAGAACTTCTCAAAAAAAGGATGAGATAATATTTTATAACGGAAAGTGGTAGGCAACCTACATCTAGGGGTCATTACCAGTTCCCCCTATAATAGAAATAACACATGATATGGAAGTTAAAGAAAATGAAATGACCTTGATACAAAACAGAAGGTTTCAAGCCGAACTGGAAGGTTAGATATTTGTCCCTTGTTGGGACAGTTATCTTGGCCCAAATCCTGAGCCCAATCTGCAGCTAAATGGGCAGGCTATGCTTTCGGGTTCTCTACTGAGGTGTGTATGGAAAGGTATTCTTCCCCCAACAACTCTCTGATCCATGGACCCTAGTGCCATTTACTCCTACTGCCTCTCCCTCCATAAGTCCAGCTATGTATTGTGAGTAAAAAGGACCCTACAAACTAGATTTTGCTGTTTCTGCTGCACCTTAAGGCCTTTGTGGATATGGAGCAAGACTTACTAGGTGCCACTTAGCAGGTAACTTCCAAGTACACTAATAACTGTTAATACTTTACCGACGACAAACAGCAGCTAAAAGTCACACTGTTAAACAGAGCAATATAGCAAAGAAGAACCCTGACATACCAATTGTTTGGGTCCTCATCTTATCCCCATTTACACTAGGTAAAAAATGAGTTTTAAACAGCTGCAGTTACAAAATTATCATCCCACACTCACTTCCGTTCTTGTGCTCTGCACCAGTGTCATTTTTCAAAACCTCCTTTTATTTCATTACTCGGAGAGTGTGGGACACTTGTAACAAACTCAGAAAAATTAGACAGCAAGAGAAAAAGAGAAGGGTTTCCCCCCCGCCCTCATCCTGAAACCAGAACATTTTTGAAATGTAACACTAGGAATTTAAAATATTTCTCACTTCCTCTATTCATTACTTTAATGCATTGGAACTACTTCTAGCTCATATTTTTTCCAAGGAAGGCACAATAACCACTCTGTAAATGCCACAGGACTGACTTTAAAAGTAGCTGTATAATTTTATTCATTGAAGAAAGAAATAATCCTAATATCTTCCAGTAATAACTATTTTTCCAACATCTTGCTACATGGCTTATTCACTATCAGTACAATTATGAGCATGTCAGTAGAAGGAGATATACAGCTGAGGAAATCTTGGGTCTGTTCCCTGCTCTGACACGGTCTCGCTGTACAGTCTTGGGCAAGTCAGTTAAGGCTAAATTTCCAAAATTCCCACTAATTTGTGAGTGCCTAAATGTTTGGGTGTCCAACTTGAGGCATATTTGGAAGCCAAAATCAGTGGCCACTTCTGAAAACGTTGGCCTTAACTTCTCTACGGCTTTGTCTTCATTGTTCAAAATGGCATGTTTTTACTCTGGAATAACGAATGCACATGAGCTATCCAACAGTACAATCCTGGTGGAGCCCAGGCACTATACTAGGCAGTAGCTAGGCAAGGTCAGGTTACATTGCATGTGATTGACCTCGCCCTATTTACCTTGTGATAAAAGCTACAGTGTCTTGTCTCCAGTAGGATTTTACAGTGGCACAGCTGGCACTGTTAATGATCAGTGTTAGCTATGCTTCAGCATTAGTAAAGAACCCACCTTTAGTGTAGCGCTTGCATAGCCTGAGCCTCACTGACCCCTGCTATAAAATTTACCCACCCAAGTGCTTTGAGATATATCTTCAGTGCAGCTGCACTAGCTCATGCCAGGACTGAATTGAATCTGACCCTATTATACAATCAAACTGAACAGGCTTCACACTGCCATGTGGGAGACTTGGGTTTGGCTCAGAGTCCTGGCTTCTCTCTCCCTGAACGAGGAATGCAGCTGAGGCAGTTCTCTTATCCCCGGGGTTGGGGGGAATGGAGGAGTGCACTTTGCATTGACAGATCTAGAGTCTAATTCTCAGCAGCAATAATGGTGACTGTGACCTGAGGCTTTGGGTGGGGGTGGAAGGCACAGAGAAAGGTGGGGAGTTCTCAGGGGTATGAGAAAGTCATATCATTTCTTAAGAATAGGCTGGGCCAAACATTCAAATACAGGATGGGTTGGATGGGACTATTTTCTCTGCACACATGCAATTCATGCCTTTGAAAATGACCCATTTATCAAAATGCATTGTTGCTTAGCTACATGCATTTTCCCCGTACGTTTTCCCAGATGGAAATATGCTTATATTTACTTTGGAGATTCTGTTTTCCCTGACTTTCCTCAGCTAACAGAAGCAAGTGTGAGAAGAACAAATCTCTGATTATTGAGCAAAAATAGACTATCGTCTAAAGTTGTATTTTACTATTATTTTGAAAAGAAAACACGCCAAAGTGATACCTTCATTGCAAAGCTAAGACACTGGAAAGAAAAGGGTTAGAGAAAGAAATAATTGCAGATCAGATCCTTAAAGACCTATGTTGTTAGTTTGTCTTTTGCATTAAAATTCCTCCTTTTCTATTGGGGAATTCCTAATCCACAGTGTAAATTCTATTGAGTAGCACTAGGCTCCTGTGAAAAAGGTATCTATTTCCTGCAAGACAGGTGGAAATTGAAGGCACTGAGAATTCACTCTGTGTCATATCTGTCTGCCTGTTTTCCTAATGTACTCATTCCCGTGGAATCTAGAAGCATGCAGTCACATACAGTCAGCTGGAAGGGGAAAGACCTGCTTTTCACAATTTATTAACTCACAAAATACAGTCTTAGGCTGTGTCTACACTACGGGTGCTACAGCGGCAGAGCTACGGCACCATTGCTATGCTGTTGCTAAGTTTTAAGTGTAGACCAGGCCTTAGTTATATTGTCCTTTCTGATACTGTTCCTCCCTGCTGCTCTGGGTAGCTGTGAAGAGAAACTATCTCCCATGAAAGGCAACCAATTCTTCATATAGGAGGGAGGCTGTGACTTCCTGCCCCGATTTGCCCTACGGCACCACAGCAAGAGAAGAGAGAATCCTGGACGACGGTCTTTTCCCACAGCCCCTTGCGGCTGTGACTCTATGGCATTTTCAAAGGAGCAGGATGAAGTGGGTGCCATTTTGGGGGAGGGTTTCTGAAAATTATTTTGAAAATGCATCAGACCGTTGACTAGTCCAGTATACCAAATCCTAACCCCTATTGTGGCTTTTTAAAAACATCCTTTCTGCTTAGCCGAAACACCCCCTGAAATTGCTGACCCCATTCATCCTGCTTCTAAGAAGAGCCAGGGTAGCACAGCAGAGCAGAGAGCTTTCTGGAGCAGGCATCTCCCACAATGCAAAGCAGTCTTGCTCACCCCAGTTGTTTAGTTTCCTCATGGCACTGCACCCATGTACACATATAGTATCTCTATTCCTAGCCTATCGACCAGCCATCTATCTGACACTCAGCCTCTACCCACCGGTGCGTTTATTATCTCTAGTATCAAGCCTCTTGAAAGGATTGTGAAACATTGAAGGGTTAGCGTTCGCCCTACATTATGCTGACAAAGCATAAAATGTTTATTGTCTCAAAAAAAAAAAAAAAAAGAGAGAGAGAGAGAAAGAGAGACAAGGTAAATAGCGTGGTACTGATTAATGGGCCAACATACCGGTGTAAGGTTTAATACAACAGTTTCCAGGCCAAGAACCTGTCATAAAATGAAAACCTGTATTGTATCTATGCAAATCACAGTGACTTGGTTAACACATTACCCGGCTCCTAAACACTAAGCGCTCTGTAAAAGCTGCCAACATCTGAAGAAGCAATCTTTATTGGGCTGGCGTTTTGAAACTCTTATCTTGGTCCAAGCAAACGTATACAATGCAACTTTGTTTTGCGTAGCATCTATTAGACAAACTGCCTTGCAAAACGCTCTCAAGAGTTAAAAATCAAATAATAGCGGGAGGGAGAAATTAAGAAGTACAGACGAGGGAAATAAAACCAATGATCATTAACAAAAAAATTGGAACCACTGTGTTAGTCTCTCAGCTCACCATATAACTATGCTGGTTCCAATGGGGCTGCTGAAGGAGTAAAGTGAGGGTGGCAGAATCTGGCTCGTTGTCTTCATCCTTGTCCTGCTCTTTCTCAGTCTCTTTCCTGTATTGTTTCTTTCTTTTATTCTTGTCTTAACGATGGACAAGATTCTGCAATCCACAAGTTAACCCTATTGAAATCAACCTGAGCAAAAGTGACACAATCTGGTCTAAACAGACTTGAGGCTTCTCTGGCCAGAGACTCCATCTTGATTTGTTCTGGTGTCACGCACACCAGTGCCACGGCATGAACAACAACATTCAGTGAGAAATAATGGGATTGTGACCGGACATGGTGATGAGTTAGCTGATGGTGAGGTGGAGAGAGAACCAGGAGACCGTTCTAGATGCTAGCAGAAGCAGAGGAGAAAGATTGTTCGACAGGACACCGAAGAGCGTGGTATTTCGGTGTGGAGCAGAGACAAGGTCCATGAAATAGGGTGGAGTAAGCCCATGGAGAGTTTTATAAGAAAGGATAGTAATTTTTACATGGATCCTGCTCTTAATGAAAAGCAAATGTTTACTGCACAAATCTAATGTGAGGCTAGCGAGATGACAGTCTGCCTCGAGGGCCATGAGCAACTGGGCATGGACCCCTAAAATTGACGCCGCCGTTGCCTTTGCTACTAAGCCACTGGGAAGGGATTTCAGGGCCGATATTTCCCTGCAACCTCTGATTTGCAAGAGGTAATTAATCCCACCCCGAAGAAGAAGAATGAAGAAAGAAAGTTTTCACATTGGTCTACTCATGGAATTGGGCTTCTGCAGGATCCTCTAACACAACACTAAAATGTGGAACAATGGCAATGAGCATCCACAGACGTCAGAGTTTTCTTAAGACCCAGAAGCTATACACACCACTGAAAAGAAGTTCAGACAAGAAGTTTTTTTCCTTCTCTCTTTATGATTCAGGACACCTTCCCACAGTCTATCCTGTCAAATCCATCTCGCTTGCCCCCACCCCATGGTACTGTAAACATTTTTTGTGGTTGACAGATGCTAGCTGGTAACAGTGGTACCGTTTTAGGTTGATCTTTTGAAATCACCTGACCACAAAAAAACCAACAACAATCTGTCCAGTAATTGCCAGTTTTCACTCAGACTTAACAACACTTCTCCTCACATGATAGTATTTAGAAAAGCAGAAGGGGCAACCGAAGCCTGCGAACGGTCTACACACTGACGAGTCAAAAAGAGATGTGAAAATAAATATGCATTGGGTGTCCAACTTACAGTGTAACGTGAGACAGAGGTAAAATGGTCGAGCTGGGAACGGTCTGTAGGTCACTGAAGGCAAAAAGACACTAAGCACTAAGTTCTGCTTTCTTTATGCCATTGGAATTTTTGCAGAATTAACCACAAGACATGGTCTAAGGGCGGATTCTTTTGCAATGATGGGGCTGATCTTGCAGCTCTTACTCATGTTAATGATGCCGTTGAAATCCATGGGACTAAGGGCTGCAGGGTCAGACTCTATATTAATTACATTGTGAGAAAGAAGAGGGAGTCCTGCCATTCCTGTTATGCAGCTACAGGAGCAAGGATGCTACTAACAGAAGATTCACTTCTGCCCTGTTAGAGAAGGTCATTGTCTGCCTTTTGCTGTGTAAGAATGAGGCTTTCATTGGCTTCCTTGGGATGCAAGAGCATGCATCTTGAAACCCATTGTTGTCTTGCTTGGTATCTGGGCTCAACCTGAGCAGTGTTGGGGGTCCTTCCGTAGGCTACTTTCAACTTACAATGGTCCCTTCTGGCTTTATAATCTATGAGACTATTGCTAGAGAGGCAGCACTCCATTTTATAACGCCATCACCTCGCACCTCCATAGCACCTTTCATCTGAGGAGCTCCATGCGCCTTACAAACATGAGTTAATTCTCTGCCTGCCCCACCAAGCCAATATTTGACTCATTTTACAGATGGATAAATTAAGGCATCAAATTATTAAGTAACTCGCCAGAGGTCACAGCAAATCCATAAAGTCCATGACCATTAGGCTGGGGACAAAGTGAGAGATGGTCCCTGCCCCAAAAAGTTTACAGTCTAAGCGAACAAGACTGAAGGGTTGGAGGGGAAACAGAGAGGTGAAATTACTTGCCCAAGGTCACACAGCTGGAGGAGAGAGGTGTTATTTAAGTTAAGCGCCAATGTGGACACAAGAACAAATGGATATAAACTGGCCATCAACAAGTTTAGGCTCGAAATGAGATGAAGGTTTCTAACCACCGGAGGAGTGAAGTTCCAGAACAGTCTTCCAAGGGGAACAGTAGGGGCAAAAAACCTAACTGGCTTCAAGACTGAGATGGATACGTTGATGGAGGAGATGGTATAATGGGACTGCTTACGATGGCATGTAGCCCATCAGTGACTGTCAGGAACTAAAATCCCCAACGGCTGAAGACGGGACATTAGATGGGGAGGGCTCTGAGTTACTACAGAGAATTCTTTCCCAGGTGTCTGCCTGGTGGGTCTTGTCCGCATGCTCAGGGTCTAACTGATCGCCATGTTTGGGGTCTGGAAGGAATTTTCCTCTGGGTCAGATTGGCAGAGACTCTGGGCTTTTTTTCACCTTCCTCTGCAGCATGGGGCACAAGTCACTGCTGCTTTAAACTGGAGTAAATGGTGGAATCTCCGTAATTTTGAAATCTTTAAACCATGATTTGAGGACTTCATTAACTCACCCTTGTCTATGACAGGAATGGGTGGGTGAGGTGCAGGAGGTCAGACTAGATGATCACGACTGTCCCTTCTGACCTTAATGTCTATGAGTCTATGACCTGGTCAGAGGCCAAGCCAAGAACAGAACCCAGGCTGACTCAGAGCCCCGTGTCCTGTCGACTAGAACACTCGGTTTCCAAAGCATGTGCTTAAGTGCGTTACTGAATAGGGACAGAATTCCCTATGTGCTCAGAGTTACAAGCATGTTTGCTTAGCTGAATTGGGGGCCCTAATCACTAGGCCATATTTTCTTCATAATGGTGGCTCTAATGCTGCTCAGCCATAAAATATGCGTGACAGGAAAATATGCAATCGTTAACTGGATTAATTTTTGGCAACTCCAACATTAATCCCGCTAATGATTGTGTTAATCACCAGCTCTAATGCTAGAGTTAATTTTTCTTGAGGAACTCAGATCAAAGTTATTCTTTTGGTGCTCATAAGTAAAAGGACGGCCGTGAAGTTAAAGCACAGAACTGGTAGTCAGGCTATTTGGCTTCTCTTCCAGGCTCTTCTACAGGTTTTCCCATGTGACCTTGGGATAGTCGCTTAATTCCTCTATGCCTCAGTGTCCCCAGTAAAATGGGGATACCACTATGTCCCTACCTTAAAGGGGTGATGGCATATTTAATTCAGAAAGTAATTTGGTATCCTGGGGCTGCAGACTTACAGTTAGTTCTTTGTAGGTGGAGTCCAGGCTACACCTCAGATCTTCTTGTGCCACCATTCCTAACCTCATGCCGTTCCCCTCCTCCCATTCTCTCTTCTTGTCTTCTGCTGTCTCTGGAATGCCCAGTCCCGCTCTAAAAAGACTGCTTATGATGTTGTTCAATATTGTCTCATTGGTTCCTTGGACTCTCCCATCTGTCTGTATCCATTTATTGTCTCAAGTCTTATAGTTACATGGTAAGCTCCTGGGGGCATGGACCATCTCTTTGTTCTGGGTTTGTACAGGTCCATGACTAGGGCTCCTAGGTGCTATTATAATACAAATAAATAATAATCACAACTAGCATGACTGGAAAACCCCAGTTTGACCCACTTTCTCCCCTTCTATTTGTTTGCAAAGTCACTTTCGTTTTTCTTTAAACAAGTGAACACAAATATGGCACTGCCTGGCTTTGAGGGCAATACTTATAAAGTGTAGATCCTGGGTGTGGTGTTGTATGCACACCCCGGCCTGACAAGATGGGTGCCAGGGAGTACGCAGACACTGCCGTTGAGTCCGCTTGTCCATCTCTGACCTCACCACCCCAGGGTCTAAGGACCAGCATAAAGTTAATAGCCCTGGTGCCCAGGGCAGAGTGGCCTAGCTGTAGAGTTAATAATGCTGCCCTTCTATACGGGGCAGCGTGGCCTAGTGGCCAGAGTCAATAGCATGGCCCTTTGGTGCAGGGCAGCGTGGCCTAGTAGCCAGCAGCCAACGGGCCACCAGCTAGGGTGGCTGGCAGCCCAGGTAGGGGGGTCCAGGTCCACCCGACTCCACCGGGCCCCAACCCAGGGCCCTGGCAGTGGTGGAGCTGGCTCAGCAGGGAATCCCACTGAAACATGCTGAGCTTACCTGGGTGGGAGATACCACTCTGTCACCCTCCCTCCCACCCACTCTTGTCTCTGGTGCGGCAATCCATAAGGTTTCGGGGTCTCCAGGCTCCGCAGCATCAGTCATTTCCTGGGGCTCCGTTGGTCGCAGGGGTCCAAGCTGACCCTTGGGGACTCTGATCCCCGCAGACAGGAACTGTAGCCAGTCCTCAGCGGGATCGCCCAACACAGGTCCTTCCCCTCCGGCATCCAGCCTCGAATGATCTGGGCTTCCTCCCTTTATACTGCTGCAGCATCTGGAGCATGCCCAGTCCAGCCTAGGGGGCGGGACTTCCGCTGTCCATAATGTGGGTTTAACCCCGTCTTGGCTAGTGCAGGGTATGCGCACCCCGTCACACTGGGATAGAAATAAATGACTGAAATTGGGATTAGAATGCCTGACCCACCCTATCTCGCTCTAGAGGGAAGTCGTCAGGGAGATTATCCACTGCTGCCGCAACCGTAACCTATCCAGTCAGCCTCCAGGCTGGTATGGGGCTTACAAGGGAATCCTCAGGGATATTTCTACTCACCTACAAGAACTAATACAATACCTTATTTCAAATAGATCCATCTGCATTAAACCGCTACTAGCTTCAAGGTACAGACTGATAGGATACCCAGATCCATGCTCCCCAGTGAAACGGATGTCTTAATGGGTAAATACCCTGTTTCCCCGAAAATAAGACATCCTCCGAAAATAAGGCCTACTTACAGTTTTGCCTCTCGTTGTAATATAAGGCATCCCCCCGATAATAAGACCTCCCCGATAATAAGGCATCCACCGATAATAAGGCATTTTTCATTTCTGAAAAATAAGACATCCCCTGAAAATAAGACCTAGCGCATCTTTGGGAGCAAAAATTAATATAAGACACTGTCTTATTTTCGGGGAAACAGGGTAGTATGTACTCACTTTTTAAAGGAAATATGTAATTACAAGATAGACCATAATGGCAAAGGGGCCATTACACTCAGATAAATAATATACTTGGAAAAATTGGTTTACATGCATGTTGACGTGCTAGATCATAACTAAAAGGAAAGTTATGTCAGGACAACTATTCAATGCTTTTCACAATATTACTATTAATTAGCACTTGCATTTTATCCCAACAGATCAAAGCACTTTACAAAAGTGGGTAAATTTAATAGTTCCCATTTTGCAGATGGGACAAGAGAGGCACAGAAAATGTAAGTAAGTGACTTGCCCAAAGTCACACAGCAGGTTAGCAGCAGAACAGCAATGGGAATCCATGTGTCTTGGTCCCCAGACTACTTCCGAGCCACTGCACCAGGCTTCCTCAATAGATAGATGCTCTCTTTTTTTAAAAAAAAAATGTATTTCCCTTCCCTTCCTCCCCTGCCAAAAAAAAATCAAGTTCCCAAAAGAAAGGATACGAAACATCAAGAATATAGTCCAATACTCAAAGAGGCATGATATTCATTATGGTCAAACATCTATCTCTGTCTCATGGTGTTCTACCTGAGGATTTCTGAGCCCTAAGACCAGTATGTGGTTAACCTTACTTATAATTCTGTACAAAAAACTACATACACAAAAAGTTAAAGATGCAAGATTAAGCAATCAAAAGTCAGGAAATGCAATAATTAAGGCTATATAGCATACACAACCTTAACTCTGCCCTCTTCTGCACATGCCTTACATTATAGTCTTTAATGACACAAATGATCACTTACCATTGCTCAATACCATATCTACATCCTTAGATACTTGTAATTATTTTAAAAATCCTTGTATACATTATTCTGCTAACCCTTTAATGGTCGAGTCTTAGTGACAGGTTCTGATCTCAGTGACAGCGGTATATAACTCACTGCTTCAGAGGAGTTAGTCTGGATTTACACCAGTGTTAGAATGAGAACAGAATCAGACCGATGCACTGTTTATGATATATTCTCTTCTCTCTAAGGTATGGAATGGTCAAAGGAGACTAACAGTGTCAGCGTTGGGTATCTATTGCCCAAATCTCATGTGTTGTTAACACCCAAGTACTTTAGCTTTTCTTTTCAACAAGATTCACAGCCTTTGTGAGGTGCATAACAGGGGCTAAGACAGTTAACTCCAGAGATAACTTAGCTGCGAACTTAGGTGGCCTATATATCACAGTAAATTTTTACTGTTGTTATTCTGTGTTGAATAATTGATACACACTATGCTGTGTACATACCGTTTACTGTGTACTTTTCAGCTAAATGATTCTCCTTGGGTTCCTCTGGCATCCACAAAGCAGTGTGGTGTAGTACAACTGTTATACATATAGACTGAATGGGAGGATAGGATAGTATATTACCATTTTTTGAGAAAGGTAGTGGTCATGTTCTTGAAAACTGTATTTTGGCATATTACCCACAAGGGGCCAGAGTGAAATCTGCATGTGCAATCCCATTTTGGGCATTTCCTGACTGTGTAACTAAGATTCTCTGAGTGCTGTTTTTGAATGGAATTTCCCAATGTCTTTTGTGTACATAAAAAAAAAAAATGGAAATAATTGAAAGATGTAGTTTCACTCTCTAGCTGCTCACCAGTTCCCTGGCTTGTAAAACTTTGGCAATGATGTGTGTAAATCCCACAATCTAGAATAATACGGCGATAAACCACTGAAATGTCCTGCACTGTGCACTTAGTACAGCGGGCCTGGAGGAGAGAGGCCTTCTTCTGTACACCAAGAGAAATGCAGCATCCACTCCCCTCCCCAAAGATGCATCAGAGTGGGAGTCCCTCTTGCAAACCTCACAAGCATGGAGCATCCCTCCATAACCCAGGTCCTTTCATTGCACTTTACACTACGCACACGCATTCAGGCGCAATGCAGCCCCCTTCGCGTCACGCTTTCAGAGCTTGGTGAATGCCGTGCTAAAAGTAATGCACGTGATTTTCAGAGGGTCATAACTTGGTCAGATCAAAACCAAACGTCGATGGCACATTTGAAGGCACCTCGCCTCAACTGTCAATCCTGAGCCATTTGGGCTGCAGAGCTGTTCATAAAAGGCAAGATTTTTTTTTTTTTTATAATAGGAAATTTCCACTCTCCTCTTCAATCAAAAAACTTCAGAACCATTTTTGCTCAGGGACAAAAGCCTGGATCATTTCAGTTCCAAAGGAGAAAACATTAGAGAGTTACAGTGACTGAAAACAGCAGGTAAAACAGAAACCATTATGTCACCATTATACAGTGGCTGCTTTCATGTATACTGTAATCATACACACTGCAATACATGGGCACAACAGGCTGGGTTGAAGGGCCAGGTTGGAATTTCCAACTTTTAATGCATGGGGAGTATGTTCTGGTTTGTCTGATTCCGTATCAGTCAGTGTCCGACACCAATCTAGCAACAGGGGCGGCTCCAGGCACCAGCGCACCAAGCGCGTGCCTGGGGCGGCAAGCCACGGGGGGTGGCCTGCTGGGCGCCGTGAGGGCGGCAGTCAGAGTGCCATCGGCTACATGCCTGCGGGAGGTCTGCCGGTCCCGCGGTTTTGGCGGCAATTCGGCGGCGGGTACGCCGAAGGCGTGGGACTGGCAGGGACAAAAGCCGCCTGACTGCCATGCTTGGGGCGGCAAAATACATAGAGCCGGCCCTGTCTAGCAAGGCACTTAAGCACATGTCCAACTTTAAACAAGCGAGTTTCCCCATTGACTTCAATGAGACTACTCATTAAAATTAGGCATGTGCTTGAATATCTTTCTGAATTGGGGCCAAAGCCCTTTTTGCTACCAATGTAGGCCTTGCTGACACAAAAGTTGTACTGAATTAACTAGATCGATTTAGTTAAATCAATGCAACCGCATTGTGTGGACACACTTAAATCAGTGTAGAAGTGCCTTATATCAAGAAGGAATTGACTTCCACTAAATCGATATAAGACATCCTGAAACCAATTTAAAAGGGTCCACACGAAAGGGGTTGCACTAGTTTAACTAAATCAGTGTCTCAACTTTTACCAGCAAAATTTCGGTTTCTGGTTTTCATCCGAAAACCAGAAAATTTGGCCAAAGTGAAATTTGTGTGTGAAAAGTTTCCTTTTGAATGAAACCTCCCCTTTTTTTTGTCCAAAAAATGTTTCAGTGAAAAACTTTGACCAGCTCTGTGTATAATAACAGAAAGGCAAATTGTTCTCCAGCCCAGGTGTTCTAGAAGCGAGAGGGGCAGCTGTAGCGCTGTCGGTTTCAAACAAAAATAAATAAATGAATAAAAAGGAGCCTGTCAGACAATTTTGAACGTTAGATTGAAAGGCCTGGATAGACATGCCATTTAGGTTTAAACTTAAGAGATCAATAGTGGTGGGGAAAAGAGCTGAGATACATGCTTGAATCTCCATCTTACGTTAGGAAGAGAAAAGCTTGATGCCAACGGGCCAAATTAATCACCCGTGTGACTCCACTTATTTTGACAAGGTTAAGTCAGTTATGAATTTGGCCAACAGAGTTTAGACAGCAGTGTGTTCTGATATGACAAGATGACATATCTGAAAGAGATTTGTGACCTCAACTTCATCACACACACACACACACACACACACACACAAGCGACAACCTCAGAACGGAAGCTCTTTTACTCAGGGTAAAAGTCACAGCAAAATGTGAAATTAAATTATTTTGTATGGGACCAAGCAACTGTATTTTGTAATCCTGTTGACGGCAAATCTCTGCTCCCTGAGCGCTAGTCATGGGATCCGACAGAACAATTACGACGACTACAGCCTTCAGAATACAACTCACACAATGTTTGCAGCTAGTTTTTGAAAAATACTGAAAAGTGCAGCCACCAAAACTAAGGCAAACTTCAGCCCTTAGGCCTTATCTACATGGGGAAAAAGCCCACAGTAGCTGGTGTGCGCTAGGTACTCCACACAAACTCCCCACACGGACACTCTTACTGTGCACTGAAAACCGTTGTGTAATTTGGCTTAATGCACTCTGGAAGTGTACTAATCTTAACCTCTGAGTGAGGTAGTTTTACTGACCACAGCCCCTTGTGTAGACAGTGCTGTATCGGCCGGAGAGCTTCTCCTGTCGGCATAGCTACCGCCTCTCACAGAGGTGGAATTATTAAACTGACAGGAGTACTCTCTCCCATCGGCTTAGAGCGTCTTCACCAGAAACTCTACCATGGTGCACCTGTACCGATACAAGTTTCTAGTGTAGACCTAAGATCCCTGTAAGCTGTGCAGCCACGTGGCCACGCAGCAGCCTATTTACCGCTGCGCAGGCGCTCAGGGAACCCGCCCGGCTGCCCGAACAGCGGAGGGGCAGCCTGCAGCCCCGTCTGGACCTGCCGCGGTGGCCGGGGAGGGGTGGTCCGAACGCAGCCCTGGCCAGACCTGCTGCGATGGCTGGAGGAGGGGCGGCCGAAACCCAGTCCTGTCCCGGACCTGCCACGGCCCAGGGAGGGGCGCCTATCCTGCAGCCCCCAACCCAGCTCCGGCCTAGACCTGCCACAGTTGGGGAAGGGGCCCCTCTTTCCCCTCCCCCCCAGCCCAGGTGCTGCGCCCTGGAGCACCCTCCTGCACCCCAAATCCTCATCCCCGGCCCCACCCCGGAACCTGCACTCCCAGCCGAAGCCCTCACCCCCTGCACTCCAACCCTTTGCCCCAGCCCTGAGCCCCCTGCCACACTCCGAATCCCTTGGCCCCACCCCCACCAGTGTTCCCTCTAATTTTCCCCACTCATGTGCAGAATGAATTTTGTTATGTGCACCAATATACAGGGGATGTGTCACACAGGGTCATGTCACACATTACCTCCATATTGGTGCACATAACAAAATTCATTCCGCACACATGTGGGAAAAACTAGAGGGAACACTGGTGTAGACCTAACCCACCCTTAGTGCGCAGTAAGAGCATCCACATGGGGAGTTAGTGTGGAGTCACTAGTGTGCTTTACTAACTTTCCCATGTAGACAAACCCTTAGGTTCACCTTATCTCTCTAAGAACATAAGAACGGCTGTACTGGGTCAGACCAAAGGTCCATCTAGCCCAGTATCCTGTCTACTGACAGTGGCCAATGCCAGGTGCCCCAGAGGGAGTGAAGCCAACAGGCAATGATCAAGTGATCTCTCTCCTGCCATCCATCTCCACCCTCTGACAAACAGAGGCTAGGGACACCCTTCCTTACCCATCCTGGCTAATAGCCATTAACGGACTTAACCACCATGAATTTATCCAGTTCTCTTTGAAACACTGTTATAGTCGTAGCCTTCACAACCTCCTCAGGCAAGGAGTTTCACAAGTTGACTGTGCGCTGTGTGAAGAAGAACTTCCTTTTATTTGTTTTAAACCTGCTGCCCATTAATTTCATTTGGCAGCCCCTAGTTCTTGTATTATGGGAACAAGTAAATAACTTTTCCTTATTTACTTTCTCTACATCACTCATGATTTTATAGACCTCTATCATATCCTCCCTTAGTCTCCTCTTTTCCAAGCTGAAAAGTCCTAGCCTCTTTAATCTCTCCTCATATGGGACCCTCTCCAAACCCCTAATCATTTTAGTTGCCCTTCTCTGAACCTTTCCTAATGCCACCTCTCTTGGGTGTCCCTTGCTCACTTCCTGTGCACAACTCTCCTTCACGTGAAGAGGAGTTCTGTGCACAGAGCAAGTGCACAATAACCATGGGACTTTGCACATTCTTGCTGATATGTATGTGTGTGGTGAACCCCTTCTCCTCCCAAAATGGTTAATGAGCTCCCAGACTCTGCTAGGCGATCTTGCCCTCAGGAGTTTGTTCTGATGGGAGAATAATGCGTCTGTCTTGAGTTCATTCTGTTGGAGGTGTTATCATTCAGTATCCTGCTAGGGGAGTCTGGATTCAGACTGAGCTGAATCTCTCCTGAGTGCATAGCTGAAGTTCTCGCTCAGTAAAAAGCAGTTGTTGGTTCTTCCCAGTTTGTTTCCAGACTCTTCAGTACAGTTATTCCAAACATATCATATTCTCCACTCAACAAGTCCATGTAACCTTCACATTGTTGCCAGCTCTTATGATTTCATGGCAAGTCTCGTGCTATTTGATATTTTTCTTTAAACTCCACCTCCCAGAGTCATGGGATTATATAAAAATCTCAGCTTTCATACATTTTTTTTAAGAAGTAAGTTTCTAGCTTTTGTAGTTGTGGAGAAAAGCTTGAAACGATCACCCCAAGGCCCCATACTGGAAGGCAAACAGAAAGAACCAACCAATGATTCTTTTTCAAAATCTCATGATCTTTAAGTAAATCTCGTGATTTCTGAATATTTGGGGTTAGCGATATTGTCTTCTTTAGTATTAAGGGTGAAATTCACCTCACCCCATCTAGTGGGCAAGCACAGAACCTATGGATCACTTCAGCACTCTGAAGAGGGGTACATAGGTTTGATGCTGGATCGCTGAATTTCATCGTAAAGTGCATTCATCAAGGGGCGAAGAAAATGCCCCTCGATGGAGCATGTGGTTAACTACAGCTGTGCTCCACTTCCTGGGAAAGACAGCCATGGCTCTGCCCCATTTTGGAAACTACTTGCATTGCTGGGTCAAGGATCATGGTTGGGATTGGGTCCAGCATAGGCATGTGCCCAGCTATGATCTGGCCCTATATTTTAAACTCAACGATGATGGTGATGGATTCCTTTTAAAAAAACATATCAGCTGGTGTAAATTGGCATTGACCGGAGCTAATCTGATTTACTCCAGCAGCGGATCTGGGCCGTACTATCAACTGCACAGCGACGACACTGCATACAGTGGTTGCCGCTAACATCTTGACCAGTGTTTCTCAAACTGGGGTCGCCGCTTGTGTAGGGAAAGCCCCGGGCGGGCTGGGCCGGTTTGTTTACCTGCCCCGTCCGCAGGTCCGGCCGATCGCAGCTCCCAGTGGCCTCAGTTCACTGCTCCGGGCCAATGGGAGCTGCTGGAAGCGCCGCGGGCCGAAGGACATACTGGCCGCCACTTCCAGCAGCTCCCATTGGCCTGCAGTGGCGAATTGTGGCCAGTGGAAGCCGTGATCGGCCGGACCTGCGGACGGGGCAGGTACACAAACCGGCCTGGCCCGCCAGGGGCTTTCCCTACACAAGCAGCGACCCCAGTTTGAGAAACACTGATCTTGACAATGTTGCTTTTGTCTAATTGACCTGACAGCTGTATTTGCAGTTCTTATTTCGCTTCATCTGGCAAACTGCAGCAATCTCACCTTAAAGGGCATAATTTTCAGGGGCCACTGTAACGAGTTTAATGGCGACTGCTGCATCTGACCCCAAATATTTTTCAAAGTCAACTGATTTTCACTGAGAAAGGGATCAGGGACAGATACAGTTATAGGATCTCACAATCAGTAATCTAGGGCCTGAGCCCAAACCCACTGATGTTATGGGGAAGATAAAAGCCATAGAATATAATGTAAAAGAAGCCTGCCTGGACTCTGGTATGGCAGAGGGCAAAGGGTAAAGAACACCAGTCTGCAGGGAACGTGAGAGAGCACAGGGGGCATGGCCGACGCAGGAAGGATTTGATTGTTCCAGTAGGATACAGCTAGTTTTATGCATACAGTACTTCAAACGCTGTGCCCAAAACAAGTTACTCAGATTTACTGTAAACGGCAGCTGTGCCATCTATGGTTTTGCGGCTAATATACAAATACTTGTCCTGTCTTAACAATGAGCCGAGTGAGTCATGCTGGCCCTGCTCCCAGCCTGTACGGGGGAGAATGAAGAAATGGGGCAACCAGGTTCCCTCACCCTCCTTGACCCATCTCTGAAGCCCCAGTAAAAGAACAAAAAGTATTTTAATTAGCTGAGATTTGGCAAGCGACTTCTTTTATAAACACTGGCAGGGCGTGCAGGATTAGTGGCTCATTTCGAATGTGAAAAGAAAAGCTGGTGAAAGAGACGAAGGCTCCATTGGGAATGCGCACCATAATGATAAAAAATAAAATAAATCCTGCCACAAAAATAGCACTGCAGCTGTTTTATGCTCGTCGGTGTCGGTGCAGCAGGTCTGTGCTGAGCGCTGACTGGAATAAGCCTACACCGGGGCAGTTTGGGAGACGCTCCGGCAGACCCGTTCGCTTCGGATTTCATTTCCAGCAGAGCCCCAGCTGCTCCAGATCTCCGCAGCCACAGATGTCAGAAACAGGCTGCGTGCCACACAAAGGAGCTGATCGCTGACCTTCCGAGTAACCGGGCTGCGTGCTGCACAGATGTGCTGGGGCCCAAGGATGGGGTGGGGATTATTCCCACTGCCGTGCAAGCAGCGTCGCCGCTCTGCACCCGCTACCACACACTCACAGGTCCTCTGCAAAGGTGGGTCCATGCAGAAGGGAGCCCATCGATCCCACCCACCTGGCATGGATGCACGCAGGGAGCCCTGATGAAGCTTCAGTTGCATCTCACAAAGAGTCACCCCCTTCCTACATGAGTTCTGGAAATAGCCCCATTTTTAGGCCTGTGGGGATTGTGATGACCTCTAAAAATACCTGTTTCTTCTACCTCCTTCTCCTTTTAGTACCACACACAACCACTGACTCACTCCTTAAATGCCAAACGCTTAGGGTCAAATCAACCTTGCGCAGGTGCTCAAGGCCTGCAAGGAACGTGTAGCTGCAGCGTTTGGGTGTCCCTAGGGTTTGGAGTGAGGAGGATTCCATTCCTCCCACCCCTACGGACACCCCCTGCATGACACCTAGCTGCTCAGGGCACCTGGATCTGGCCCCTGCAATGAAAGGCCCAAATTCTACCTTTATTTGCACATGCAAGGCTCCCATTGGGTAACTCCCCTACGCACCCCATGGTTGCATTTGGCATGAGGCATGAATGTAATTGAATTTCTGCAGAGAGGAACATAACTTAAAAAAGGACTGACCTCCCCAGGCCATTGAGGGAGGGAGAGGGCAGGACAAAGCACTATGGGAAGAGTGAGATGTATTTGCTACAGGGAGCATGGCAGGCATTAAACACAACGCTAAAGTGCATTAAACAATGTGTTTACGTATCTTGCTCTGAGAAAGGCGCTCCAGACGCAGCACTTAAGTGACCGGGGATTTCCCCCTCCCCCTCCCTGCTAGCCTGCACATACCACGGCAACCTGTTTCGGAGCGAGTTTAGAGAATAGACATTGGACGTTGCTGTCGATATTTTGTTTTTTTTCATGAGGAAGTTCCAATCAACTACATCTTCTCTGTAAGGGGCATTAAGGAAGGAGGCTCCTGGGAAATAAGGCAGATAATTAGAATCAGCGCTTTTAATGCACTGAGAAAGATACTTGCACTGATCAAATCGATACACCCTTCTAACTTGCCGAAGAGTATTTGCTGTGAAGAGATGGCACAGTGTGGGCCTTTCACATGGAGAGAGCACGTGCTTTGCATAGTGCCCAAGATCAAAGCAACAGAAACACAGAAATGGAAGGCGGAAAGGGCTGATCCCCATCCCTACTGCAATGGCAGGAAACTGACATGGGGAACTGCACTGACCGTAGCCAAGTAATCACCTAAATCACAGCTCAGCGCTCCAGGGGAAGGTGAAAAACACCCTCTCCCAAAGGTCTCTGTTGATACAGACTGGGAGGTTGGGAGCTGGTTTTATAAATGTTGTAACCCTTCAAAGGCTGGGATTTTTCAGACTGCATGCCAAAGGGAAGCACAAGCAGTGGGAAGAGGAGCACGTATCAATCAAAGACAGACCATGTTTGCTGAGGGTCAGCACTGGGGCAGAGCAAAAGGCCTTAGTATCGACGCTGATGGGATAATTAATAATACAACGTACATAATAACAGTTCATAAATCCTTCCATTTATGCATTAAGTGCAAAACTCAATTCAACCTTAACTATGGAGCTCCAGCCAGTGCCTTCATACCTGCCTCCATACACAGTGACTTTCATCCAAAAGACCTAAACTCTACAGATGCTTAAGAGGTCAGGATCAAGTCCCCCCGGTCCCCTCGGTGCTGGAAGTGGTGCATGTTTAGCGGCAGCAGCAGTAATTTAGCTGTCAATGGTCTCAATGTGGGGACGGGGGCAGAGAAAGGCAAGGTTCCCTCTCCACCATCTCCAGTCCATTCACTGGCTCTAAACACGCAAAATCTCACATGCCTCAGGAATGTTGAGTTCTGTTCCTTCTCACCCTCTATGCCTCTCTCCCGTCAGCGGATGCATTTTTCTTCCTTCTCTGTGTGCTGAGCAATGAAGTCCCGACTCTGTTTTTACTTAGCTCAGGCAAGACTCCCCCTTTCTTGCCACCATCGAGACTGGCCGCTTGGATCCAGACAGGGCATTGCACGCTGGGACTTGGACTTGCAGGCCGCAGTTCTGTTTTATTAAAAGTGCACGCAGCTGCTCTGCTCCGATCTGTGCAAAACAGGAGCAGCCCCGGGGGCCTGGCCAGTTGCCACATGGTTTGGTAAACCTTGGGAACCCCCTGCTCTGCTAGATGACCCAATTAGTCATCTTCCCAGAGACCATGGGAGAGGCCAAGGTCTTAGATAAGGGATTGATTGTACACTCACACAAGCTGCTCATCATAACGGAATCACAGTGCTGTAGATGTCCCTAACAGACACCAAATTCAAGAGCAGAGCAAGAAAGGATTCCCAAGTGGTTTCTACTAGACAGGAAGGCTTCAAGGATTTTGTTCCCCACCTCCTTTTCAAAAGTTCATTGGAGATCTCTCCAGTGGTTTTGGAGGGGATGGGGGGCTTGAACAGGTCAGTTTCAATGGCTAGAAGTCCTATAGATACAATACAGGGATGTCTTGACTCTGCATCCAGCCGTCAAAAAGGTTCCAGAAGAGAAGACACAGGGATGGTTTAGTTACACAGTGTACCAACTCCCCTCTCTTCCATTTCCCCCCACCATCTAACTACAGCATATATCCCTGCCCTGTTTCTATGAGAAATTCTTGAAGAGACTAGGGTGCAGGATTGCTGGAGTTGGAGTGGCTAGCGTGCAAGCCAACAGCCCGTGCAGCCCGAGATGCCGCTAGCCCAGGGGTTGGCAACCTTCAGAAGCGGTGCACCGAGTCTTCATTTATTCACTCTGATTTAAGGTTTCACGTGCCAGTAATACATTTTAACGTTTTTAGAAGGTCTCCGTTTATAAGGCTGTAATATATAACTAAATTATTGTTGTATGTAAAGTAAATAAGGTTTTTAAAATGTTTAAGAAGCTTCATTTAAAATTAAATTAAAATGCAGAGCCCCCCCGGGGACTGGTGGCAGTGTGAGTGCCACTGAAAATCAGCTTGTGTGCTGCCTTTGGCACGAGTGCCATAGGTTGCCTACCCCTGCGCTAGCCTATGCAAAGGGAATGACCTGGGTTTCTTGACGGGCAGAGAGAACCTGCCTGAGTTCACACAAATGGGACTTACTGATACAGGAAACAACCACTGGGCGGGATTTTTAGCATTTAAAACTCACAAATAAGTGGTTAGCAAGGTGTGGTGAAGAAGGTCAGGCCTTTTATTGAGCCGATAAAGAAACAGTTTTGGAGGACACCTGGATGAGACACCTTTATGACCCACAAGCTTTTGTCTCTTTAAATCATTGCACTTTTTTCTCAAGGAACAATATGGCTACAAATATTATCGAGAGACTTCAAGGATTTCACGGGTGTCGCTTTGCTACACGCTTGTGGCTGCTTGGAAGTTCACAGAGACTGCCAAGGTAGACCACGCATCCTACTGCTCCACAAACACAGGCCCACCACCACTCGTGTTAAGGGAGAATCCCAGCTACTGACAGTATAGGGCCTGTGACACACAGTGCAGCAGCTCCAGTTCCATCCAGAAGAGGTCAGTGGTGTAAATGCACACTAGCCACTTCGTTACAAACCTTCTACTGTTCCTAGTAGCTGGAAGCTCGTACTGTTGCATGGTACAATTTGTAAAGTCATGTGCGAAAAAGCTGAAAATGGCTGAGAACTTAAAAACTGACTGGCCCTGGTGATCTGCTACACAGAAAAAGCTCTCAACCAGGCCTGCAGCTGCTTCCATCACTTCAGGCATTCTAGGCTTCAGCATGCCGTTCGGGGTGACTGTGCGTGCTCGTTGTGTCGTGTGTGAGTTGTGTTGTGCTGAGTGAGCTGTGTGGATTTGTGCGGGTGGCGAATGAGGGGTATGTGGCGGTGAGTGGCTATGGGGTTATTGGGTGTGCTAGTTGTGTTGTTGTGGGTGGCAGTGTTGATTTGTGTCAGTGGCAGTTGGGCTAAGTAATCTACCATCTGTGCCATCTCCCTCATACAACCAATGAAATTGCTGCATGCAAATTTAGCTGTAGAATAAGAGTGGTGATTGGTTGAGTTATTTCTGATCATAGACGCATAGAATATCAGGGTTGGAAGGGACCTTAGGAGGTCATCTAGTCCAACCCCCTGCTCAAAGCAGGACCAATCCCCAACTAAATCATCCCAGCCAGGGCTTTGTCAAGCCTGACCTTAAAAACCTCTAAGGAAGGAGATTTCACCACCTCCCTAGGTAACCCATTCCAGTGCTTCACCATCCTCCTAGTGAAATAGTGTTTCCTAATATCCAACCTAGACCTCCCCCACTGCAACTTGAGACCATTGCTCCTTGTTCTGTCACAATGGTCTAGACTCTTGGCCTGGCATGATCATAACCTGCTTTACTGTAGCTGGATACTGCACGGGTGTCATTCGTAAAGTCAAAACAGCTGAGAACTTATAAATTGGATGGTAACCGACCATGAAACCCAGTGATGATTCAACCTGGTGATACCCGGCATAGCAAGTGCTCTCAGCCACGCACTAAGCCTCACAACACTGCCACGAGCAAGTCATTATTACATCTCCCTTAGAGAGGAGTAAACCGAGGCCCAGATTTTTAAAGGTATTTAGGCGCTGCTAAGATGAGTTGCAATGCCTAACTGATTTAGGTTCCTAAATCCCATTGGCTGTCATTTTTAGGGCATAGTAACTGGAGTCATCCATAATAACGTCGTAATTTTTCCTTAGGGGAGCAGATAGGTTATCTCAGTATCTGCACTATTCCCTGGACTTCCCTATGCTTGCTAAAGGGAACATTACAAGCGCTGGAGTGAAGCTATCCCATTATCTAAGGCTCCTGACAAGTTTTTAAAGGGCGAAGCACTGCAACTATGCGGGACGAATGGAAAATCTGTACCAATCCACCCGGTTAGTTAAAGAGAAGGCACATTAATCTCTTTGCATCCACAGTTGAATTCAGGACAGCACACAATTAGGATCTCAGACTGCGTGGCAACAGCCCCAGTCAAGCTCTCTGGAGCTGCGTGCATCAGTTGATACTGAGAAGCATTGTTTGCTTGGAAGCATTTGCACTGAGCTGAATTTCCTGCCATTGTTTTAGGAGGTGAATACAATGAGGCCTGTGACGGCAGCGGATCAGCTGAGTTACATATTAGCTGCATTCAGCCCATTTGGTTGATGTTTAGCTGAAGGACTACAAGCTCTCTCTCCAAAGGGCTCTGTGTAATTAAATGATTTCGTGTTACACTGCACAGGGCTTTTAGTGCCTGCCATGAGAATCACAAAGGGAAGGGTTCTGATTCCAGTGTATGAGTTACATACATTTATTTATTTATTTTATTGCCTGACCACGGGCTCTGTCTCTCACATACACACATGCAGAGCCTGCCAAGTATAACAGCCTCTGTTTTACTTGGTACGTATGAAGACTGCTGGAACGACCAATCCCAATCGAGAAGCCCCCAGGGGTAAATCACAGACATCATGATTCATCAGAAAAGCCAGAGATGGCAGAGACCTACTGCCATGGGTCCTCCGGTCTCTGCCCTCGTTCCCTATAGGATGTCCTCCTCCGCTCGATCCCAAGAGAGAGGGGTCGAACACTGCCTTTGCAAGACAAGCCCAATGTTTTCTATTCCTTAGCGATGGGCCCGACTTCCAAAGCCTAGTGCCAGTTGTGGGGGAGGAGGGCCTTGTTCTGGTCTGGAGTTGGGTTCTGGTGCATTTCTGATCGTGCTCACAAGGCCGATCCGGCACCCACTCCGTGCATGGAGCGCCCTACTGCTCTGGGTGCACTCACGCAGGACCGAGTGGGCGTTCTTTCGCGTAGGACCTCCCCCTGCTCCTGGGTGCCCCATCAGGTGCCCCTAGGCTTACCCCTAGCTGGTGTATGAAGCAGTCTCGAGGCCCCGTCTCTTCTGGAGGGTCCTTTCTCCAATCCTCACTTATTTTCAACCTTGAGAACCCACCCGTCTTGCCCCTCCCCTCCCCCACACCCAGCTGCTGCTCCTTGCCTGCCTCTCAAGGAAGATGACGCCAGGGCACGGCTATACTATTTCTCCAGCCTCGTTTCCGAGAATGCCGTCTTCGCTTGGCTGATGAGGATCGAACCATTCATTCTTTTCAGAAGGGCAGGTTACAGCGAATAGGCAGCCGCTCCATTAGCTCCCATATCCCGGAGGGGTGCGGGGGGAGGGATAAGCAGCCGATCTCCCTCAACCTGATTGCTGGAGATGGAAAGTGCTACCCTGACTGCTGCCAGCTCAATGATGTCATCCCTAGCTGCAATGCGACCCCCACCCTCTACAAAATTCCCTTAATGAGGCATCCTCGCTGCCGGCTATCTGAGTATTGACAGCCAGGAAAGCAAAGTGCGAGCTGTGCAAATACATCTTTGCATGCACACATCTCTCTTTATCTCTGCATCCTGACCCAAATTGCCTCTCGCCTTCCCAGACGGAGACGGCTGGAAATTCAAGCAGAACAATTTGTCCTTAACGAAACACAAATCCTATCTAATACCCCTTCCCCTGCTCCCAACTCCACTCCTGAACCCCTCAGGTTCTTCTGAGTCCCTTCCAGCATGAAGCAAAAATTGCGGGCCCTGAACTTATAAGAATGAGATAAAACTGGCATCTCCCCTCCATCCACTCGCTGAATACCATCTCTTTAGGCTCCGAGTAGCAGATAGGGGTACGCATACAGCACTGAGCCCCTTAAAAGCTACAGCAGTGTTTCCAAACAAGAGGAGCACACTGATATTTACATGCTGCCGGTATCTGTGGCTAGCTTCCATCCCACACATAGAGTCTTAGGGTATGTCTACACTGCACACTAAGTCCGGGCTCTGACTCAGGTTTGAGCCCAAGCCCTTCTTCTGTCCACACACAAATCAGCCTGACTCGGGTCAGCAAGCGCTCAGGACCGGGTCCTAGGACCCTGCTGGGTTTGCTCAGAGCCCGAGTCCCGCTGAGACTCGGGTCCAGGCCCTGTCATTTTGCAGCATGGATGTAACTCAAGCCGCAGACCCGAGTCAGAAGGTCTGTGTAGTGCAGTGTGGACGTGATAGCACGGCTGGAAGACCCCGATCCAGTAATTGTAAGCCCAGGTTACAGTGCAGTGTGGATGCTCCAGTGAACTGTGGACGTGGGAGGTAAACAAACTAGCCCGGACCACCAGGGGCTTTCCCTGAACAAGCAGCAGCCCTAGTTTGAGAAGCACTGCTCTAGATCATCTAGTCTGACATCATATATCACAGGCCACCAACACCACCCAGCGCTCGCACACCAAAGCCAACAACCGAAATGAGACCAAGGTATTTCAGCCAACTCTTATGTGTCCCTGGCAGTGAGATACCCAGATTCTCCTGGCGAGTGACCCATTATTCCATAACCAACACCGCTGCCATATTAGGGGACAGTCTGGTGCTGCAGGGAGGAAGGAGAATTCAGGACAGCCGGATGCTACTCCTGGCTCTGCCATTGTGAGTAAACCGGTTGATCTTTCCGTGCCCCAGTTTCCCCATCAGCCCAACTTCGTTAAAGGGCTTTGAGCTGCCACATGCCGGCTGCTCGTTCTGTATTAGCAGAAGTCCGATGAGGGGGACAAGATGAAAATAAATTCTCTGCGATGCCATGGCTACAGCTGTCCCCCGAGCCCCACCTGGTCGCTGGGCGTACTCGCTCTCCCTGCGTGTAGGATGTTACTCGGATTTCCCCCTCACTGCCCACCACTCCCACTGCCCTACCCTCTCCGGCTCATGGGGCAGCTCAGCGCTCCCTTCCTGAATGCCCCCTCTGATTTCCAGTTGTGTGCGGATTTGACGGCAACGCCAGACAAAGAGAGGCACAAAGACTGGGGCTGCAGAGAGGGATGTGGCTTCTGGAGTTCATCTGGGCAAGAGGCTTTGGAAACCCTCCAATGCCAGGCAATGGCTATCGGTGAGGGTCGCTTCTTGCGGACCGACGGATGCTTCTTGCCCGGGCGGCAGCACCTCTGCAGCTCCCGTGCTCGACGGGGCCCCATTTGACAGCCAGCGAACTAGAAGGGCTGGTAGCTTTGAGGGGAAAAGTCTTAGCAAGCACAGGGCCCGATCCTGCAAACGCTACACCCTCGAGTAAGGATTACTTGCGTGAGCCAGGGTTTCGGGATCAGGCTTTTAAAGGGGCTGGTTGGTATCCGAGCTAGCTGGGCAATAGGAACTATCCGTTATTTTCTCTAAATACACACGCTTTTTCTCTCTCTCTCATTCTATAATCCATAAGCGACACAGCCGCAAAGCTCATGAGAACAAGCGAGGGAGGAGACCTCCGGCTGTCTGGGAAGAGACAGAAATAAACCCTCGCCATTGTTCAGTTTGCATAAACGATTATCATGCAAGCTAAATTGATGTGGTCTCTTTAGGACATAATCCAGAGCAGAGATGAGCTAAGCACACCGTCCTTACCGCTCGGTGTAATCAATGCAGGGCACTACGTTCATTATTTTTGCCGTTAGCATTAATATTCTTTTATAATGAAAGAGCTCCTGACTTGTCAGTCTGTTATTCCTGTTCCCTGGCCCTAGATCTTGCTGATTATTTCTAAGTGACTCTAGTGATGTTCTCTGGCTATCTGCCCATCGAATGGTTTTAATTTTAACTCCACGATCGCAGTGTCTGTGGTTTCCGTTGAGTCCTCCCAGGAACTACGCGTTTGGAAAGGGAATGGCATATTGATAATGATTGTAATGAACTTGGGGGGGGTCCGAGCTGTTTAACTGTGTGTCATAGGCCCTATACTCTTTACATCAAAAGATGATTTACCTTTAGTGTGGGGGTCAGCGCCTATGCCTTGGGAGAGGGAGAACTGTTTTTCTTCCTGTGATTTCTCTGTGAACCGTCAAGCGGCTAGGATGTCCAGCTAAATTCTACCCAAGAAAGTTCTAGAAGAGCACTGCTACATTCATACTGGGTGCCGATTGTGAGCGGACATGGATCAAATACAACAGCCATGGGGTTTTACCTTGGTTTTTCCCTTGAATTGTGTCTCTAATGAGAAACGCTGTTTTAAATCCATTGCCTTTTGCTCCCAGAAGGAAAAACACAGCCCCCTGGGAGTCCGCGGGGACTCTCCTGATGTCACCTGAACCACTTTCACGCTTGATTTGAATCTGTTTCCGTCAGCACCATGTTTAAACTGAGGTTAGAACCAAGAGACTGAACATGGCGGGGGGGGTCACCGTTGCGCTGGCCTCGATTCTAATGCAAGCCGCCTAAAAAGACCATTGAATTCAATGCAGAAGCATCTGAGAAGAGTGAAGGAAAGAACCACCTTGAGGGGCTCACTATGAATGCAATCCTTCTGCCCCCGATCCCGGGTCACCTCGGCACGAAGGGGGGCAAATCACTGCAGATTATTTAAAAAGACTCTGATAAATCCCTGGCCAGCTCGGGCTTCATGGTTGTCACTATACCATCCTCCGAACCCACTCAGCGCTTTACTGGGACAACAACCTGAGAACCGAAGCCTCCAGGTCTGAAAGGACAGGCTAGAGGAGAATCATTGGTTACCAGCAGCCGTACAGGGCTCTGTGACACACAGTCAAGCAGCAGTGAGTCGATCTAGTAGAGGGCAGTGGTACACAGACACTAGTCATGTCAATTACCAAACTTCATTGGCTGATACAGCTGAGAAGGGCTGTTCTTTAGTCATGCAAAGCTACGGGCATTAGGGCTCCAACTGTCCCCTCGGTAAATGGCTTTTTGGGATTTATGATTTGGTTACAGCTGTAGCTACAGGCCTCGGATACCAATCTCGATAGCTTTCCCTGCGCCTGCACTACCGCGATTACGAGGAAGTTAATAGGGTGCTTTGTTAACCACTTCAGGGTACATTATGTTCATCCTGATGCACAGCGGAGCTGAGCACATGAGCTTTAATTGGCGTGAAGCGATTCTGCACGTGCCTCTCCACTGCGTGACCAAACCCCTCAATAGAGCATTCACTCCCAAGTGGAGGACTTCAACAGTACGTGGCCGTTCTGGGGAAAGCATTTCGCTTCATTACTGTGAAACCCACTTCTGCGAATTGCCACTGAATGAATAAAAGGCGGGGAATCAATTGCCTGTGTCCCAGATGATTTTAGTGTCGCTCAATGGGACCTGCGGCTGGGAGCGGAATCTGCCAGCCTTTTAGCACTTCTTCTTGGCACTGTGTCCAAGATCGAGCCCAGTATCATTTGAATAGCAGATGCCCTATGAAGGGGGACTGTATCCTACATTGGCAGGGGAGAGGAGCTGATGATCCGGCTGGTCCCTTTCTTCTCGAATGTCTCGCGATCACAGAATGTTTCACCATCTCGCACGCATTGGATTGTTTGAAAGTCTCGTCCCCTGCAGCCCCCAAAACACCTGCCCAGGAAAGAAGGAGCATCCAATGATCTGTGCACGTCTCAGGGGAGGGAAGGGAGGCGGCACCAGGAAGGGAAGAGAGGTGATATGGTTAGCTGATGTAAATGGGGGTAGACAACTGCTCAGAAGAGTCTGAGCTCCAGGGTGAAATGCACCTCTGCAACGGGCCAGCACCATGCCTAGGGTGACCAGATCTCCCGATTTTATAGGGACAGACCCGATATTCAGGGCTTTGTCTTATATAGCTGCCTATTACTCCCCACTCACTGTCCCGATTTTTCACACTTGCTGTCTGGTCACCCTAATCATGCCTCTGCATCACTTGCGTCTCACTTGGGATCCTGGGTGAAATTCATCTCTGCCCAGCATACAGTCAAAGGGAATCAGTGTCTTTCTACCAACCCAGTGCCAGGGGTCCAGTGTCAGGTGCACAGCTGGCCCCAGCCTGGCCATAGGCAATCCAGTAAGCTCAGCTGGGCCCAAGGAGCCTTCTCCAAGTGGTGACGCTTCTTGGCTGGGCGGGGCGGGGGGGCCAACAGCCTGCTCCCTGATGCTACAGCAGCACAGTGGCTGCTCGATGCGTTCTGCACTTGCCCTGCTCTCGTCGATGCTCCAGGCTTTGCCTCCTTGCCCTGCTTCTGACTCCGGCTCCGACCTTTGACTTGGCTTCCCCCTCGGACCAGTACTTGGTTCCTGGGTCTACAGATACAGGCATCTGGAGCCTACCCTGTGTGGGTTGGTCTGTTGATTGGTGGAGGGGACAATGCTATGGGGAAGGGTCCTCTGTCCCCAGCCACACTCATCCTGACCCTGGCCCCTCAAGATCCACAGAAGTGGAGCCGCATGGAGCACTTTCAGAGAGGCTTTGGGTGGAAGAGACCGGGCTACGGGCCCCTGGGATCTGGAGATTTGCCCACCCCTCCATTCACAGAAGCCTCCCCTTTGTTTACATGGAGGCTAGCAAACCCCCGTGTGTGTGGTGAGAATGGAACGGCCCATCCTAGAACCCGTCTGGGATCGTTACCAGGGTGAGGTTGCAGCGATGGGGGATGAGGACTGGCTTTGCCCGCTTGCTGGGGAATGGAAATCTCGTTATCTGGGGGAGGAGGGAATGATTTATAATGCCCTCCTGGGTAACTTTCTCTCCCAAGCACACCTGCCTTGCTTGGGTACCAACCGATGACACATCTGGGTGAGTTCTAGGCATTTTCACGACAGCTAGTGGTTTTCCGCTGCGTGCAAGATTAACCTAAGAGGGCACCATGGTTTTGTCTGACTGAGCTTATAACAAGAACTCTTCTGTGCAGGTGGCGGGATCATTCGCAGGTGTCACTGCTGTCTCCCTGACCACTATATCAGGCAACTATCTACTGCAGCCTCTTTCTCTCTCCCGATCCATACCAACGGTCCTCCAGCTGCCCTGCCTGGGACAAGCACGGCCATATCAAACACCCACGTCTCCTCAGGGGGTGCTTCTTGCTGCTAGTTCCCTCTCCGCCCTGCACCTGTCATCCGCGCAATGCGGTTCACAGGGGGTTGCTCGCTTTGATTCAATAAGTGAAAGATGAATGGAGCATATAGGCAAGAGGCTGCCTGAGAGGCATCATCCTAGCAAGGCAGAGCCTGATATCGTGCAGCATTGGAAACGATCCATTACGAGTGCTCGGCACCTCTCTGTAGCAGCCCCACCGTGTATCTTGGGGTGAGAATGTTACACGACTGCTGTAACTTAGAGTGAGCTCGTGAGGACAGGGCCCACCTCCTCTCCTGTGGCCACCACGGACAACGGGGCCTTTGCACGTGGCCTCCATAATATATATGGAGATATACCTATCTCATAGAACTGGAAGGGACCTCGAAAGGTCATCGAGTCCAGCCCCCTGCCTTCACTAGCAGGACCAAGTACTGATTTTTGCCCCAGATCCCTAAGTGGCCCCCTCAAGGATTGAACTCACAACCCTGGGTTTAGCAGGCCAATGCTCAAACCACTGAGCTATCCCTCCCCCCACCTCTTGCACTCCTCTTGCACTCAGTTCTTCCTGCAGGGAATGTTACCACTGGTATTAAAGGACAGGGTCACATCACGACATGCTTTGCACGCACCCGGCACTTTACATACACATCAACAGTGCACACACCTAGCAGCCACTTTGCGGGAAAGAGCAACGCTTGGGAAATGCCAGCGATGTCGCCCGGGCACTGCCAGGCGTGGGACTACGCAAATAAAACGGGGGGGGGGGGGAACCAATGGAAGTCGGCGGGCCAACTCCCGAGCCAGCACAGGGACATAAAACCTCCCAACCGCAGCCCGATTTCAGTCCCTCCTCTTCAGGGCGGAGTGTTATTTCTCCACATCTAAACAGTTCAATGCAAATCAAATAGATGAAGCAGGTTCTGTCCCCTGATCTTAAAATGAGCTGCTCATTGGCCCTTTATGGAAGGAGCAGGTGACTTGCAGGTTATCACCTGATCCCTGGCCTCAGGTCCAGCTCCTGAGGGACAGCTAATTAGTCACAGGTGAGAAGGCTCAGCCCAGCTCCCTGAGAGGGTCACCCTGCCCTGTGAAACCGAGCTATAGCTAAAGCCCGTGCCTGCATTACTATAGTTTCCTGGGTTTCTTACCGCTGAAAACAATTTTAAAAATCGCCATCTCTGCTGTTGGTTTCCCTTGTGCGCTGGCAATGAAAACGCCCTCTCCGTTTTGTGTCTAGCCAGCGTCACGTCTCCCTGCTCACGCTCGAGCTGGAAATGCTCCCACATCTGGAGGAATGTTTCAATCTGATCCCAAACCAGGTTTAACTAAAATCATAATGAAAAAACCCCAACAACCCACGGCGACATTTCGATGAATGCTCTGGCATCTCAAGTGCTTTTCTTTTCCCTCCAGAGGCCTGATCCAAAGACCAGTTGATCAGGTCTCAGAAGGACAGGCCATGCGGGCTTCTCTGAGATTCTGCACCTCCGTGGGCCCTGAAACAATACACTCGTCTACCCTCGACTCAAATGCGAGGAGACAATTCTTTCCTTAGCACCATAAGAACTTGTGCTCCGTCAGTCAGAAACGGCTTTGCTGAATGCTCCAGATACAGGCGCCTGGAGCCTACCCTGGGTATTGGCACTTGGCGGCATCAGGAGTGGTACTTGAAGTGTAATTGCACTTGTCAATCATTCAAGCAACTAAACGCTTTGATTCAGCAATAAGAAGCTAGGGGTCATCTGTGAAGCATGTCACACTCTCCCGGGCTGATAATACGGTACTCAGACTTTGCCGCCATATTGGCAACCGGCTGCTGGCCTCACAGAGAGATTTCCTATGTGCTACCAGCTGCCCTTATTTCACTAACAAAGTAAAACCTGTGGAGACTGCAGTTCCCTGCATGCAACGCTCCTCTGGGCTCCAACAGCCCTTCCACTTGGCTCAGAAAGGAAGATTGCATGATTGCATCATAATCTCGGTGGGATGCACTTGGCAAACGTAGCCAGGCTTCGGTCGCCTGTGGCTTGTAATGCTGGTGTGAAGACTGCAATACGCTGCTAATTGAAAATACATCCGGCTGGTTTGCTGACCAGAATCTTGCTGAGTGATTTATTGAAGTGTTGTTCTACGTTGAAAAGGGAGTATGTAAAACCGACATCTGTCTTTCTCCTCGCTCAGATCTGCTCCTCATGTGCATTCAGGGTCAGACCTGCTGACGTGAGTGGCAAAAGACATGTTATTATGTATACTTTTCACTCCGGTGGGGGCTCTGGGAGAATGAGCTGGAGTCGACCCTGGCTCGTGCATCATCAACAGAACTGTTAACTAAGTTCCAAATGCAGGCCTGGATTCTGCACTCGATTACCCCTGGACAATCTCTTCGGAGACAATGGCTTTGCTCTGCCGTGAAGACCACAACCTGACCCGATGAAGACATGAAATGAGGACAATGATGACAATTTGAGCCAATGTTTCCCACCCTCCTGATGGCAAATACAGGCCAATGAGACAGAAACAAAACAGTGGCCCTCACTGTAGACAAAGTGCTGTCAAAGGCACAAGCAAACACCCTGGAAAGAAAGAGAGAGAGAGAGAAATACATGTTCTCGTGTTGTCACCATCCTCTAAAGGGCTGTGTAATTTTCAGATGGAAACATGACTTCCAAGTTTACAGTTTCCCTTTAAAGACACAGCTGACTGGGCTCACCCAGAGAGTCAATCCACACTTTGGGTCAGTGCACTATGGGGCATGCTGCACCGCCAAGAAGGCCGAGGGCACCTACGTTCCATTGATTTCAATGGGACTTAGGTGCCCAGGGCCGGCTCCAGGCACCAGCCCAGCAAGCAGGTGCTTGGGGCAGCCAAGGGGAAGGGGCGGCATGTTGGGCTCTTCGGCGGCAGGTCCCTCGGTCCCTCTCAGAGGGAAGGGCCTGCTGCCGAATTACCACTGAAGAAGAAATCGGCGCGGTGGAGCTGTCACCCATCGCGATCGCGGCTTTTTTTTTTTTTCCTGCCGCTTGGGGCGGCAAAAACCCTGGAGCCGGTCCTGTAGGTGCCTAAATACCTTTGAGGGTCTGGGTCTTAATATACGGTTTGAGGGCTGTCCGGCAGAGGAAAATTCAACCCCAGTCAGGGAAGGCAAACGATACGAATGGAGGGCAGACCGAATGGCTGGGGGATACTCATGTAGCTATTCACCTATATCCTAGCCCAGGCGAGGAGACACGGATACATATTTTGTAGCAAAGCAGGTTTAGCTTGGAGCCTGTTCATTGATCACTCAACTTTCTAGGCTCGGAGAGTCTCGTTTTGTTGCCAGCCTTTGCTTTTGCTGCTTCTCATCCTCCCACACCGAGGCAGCTACTGGCCCTGCGGAGCCGGGACGGCTTTGTTAGCACTTCGCAGTTCTCCACGGCGAGAATCAGGAGAGACGGGCAGTTTGAAGCTACATTGTTGCCTGCGGAACAGGCAAATCCTACAGGAAACTGGCAAGAAAAGTAAACGCTTTCCCTGAGCCGACCGGGCTAGCTGCGTCACGGTGATGTCTTCTCCCACCGAAAAGGGACGTAGGAGCAGCCTTAGATACATAGGTCATTGGTCCACCTAATCCAGTATTCTACCTCTTGCAGTGACCCATCTTGGAAGCTACTGTGGAAGGCAGCACCTGTCGTGGGTTGATGAGTTGTGAAATGCTGCGTCCTTTGGGGGAGGAGAGTGAAGTACTCTGTGTGTGTGTGTGTGTGTGTGTGTGTGTGAGAGAGAGAGAGAGAGAGATTGTCGCCCTCTAGTGGCAGGCCTGCCAAGAGGATAAGGGATCTATTACTACTGTCACCTTTTTCCTGAGCTGATGAGCCAGGTTTCCCCTGGTGTGTGTGATGCTCATGGAACCCTTGGAGATGCCACTTTCTCCTCGCACTGTTACCCTGGGAATAAGGGAGCAGCCAGGCAGGGGGATTGTGACATTGAAGTTTTACGCCTAGGACGTGACCTTACACGCCCCCATGTGTAGCCTCCTCTCACACACATGTTGCAGCACAACTTCCTTTGCACTCCCGCTGCATGTTGCACAAGGATTGAGGCCCGAATGAGACACTTGGGAGTTGCAGGCCCTTATCTCCAATAGGGACCACTGAGCTTGGTGTTCTGGTGTTTTTTTTTGCAGTAAGAGACTCTGCTCCCAGAATCCAAAATTTTACCGCGGGAGGCTGCTTCCTGCAGGCTCAAGAACCAGACCATGGCTTTCCTATGAATGAAATCCACTGAGGCTGACGTTTACGGACCCTGGAACAAACCTGGGGATCATTCAACAGGTCACAGAGCTTCTTCTGTCAGAGAGAATCACAGTTCAGGGGGATACAAACTTCACGCTGGAGCCAGTCTGGCTTGTAGTTGCTTGGCACCTTTCAGGATCTGATGGAAACCCAAGCAAAGCCATGGCCCTGGTTAGGGGCGTGCGGCAGGGGCGACAGCATAAGCAGCCTACTACCCCCTCTGCTGCCGTCCTTGCGGAGACCAATCGCAATTACACCTGAGCTGGCTGGCTGCAGAGGGGAGCCCTTTCTAGGGTGCCTTCTTACCGGGGAGCCCCATGGGGTCCAGTTAGACCAGGAGTGAGTGTCTCCCAGTTCTGGAAGGGCTGGCTCTGGATCCGCACTGGAATTCTATGGCTCAGCCCCAAGGCTAATTATTTCTGCCTTCCGATGGAAGAAATCGTTCAAACTCGCCAGTTAAATACTGCAAGGAGCAAGTCATGTCTTTGTCAGGTCGGATTATAGACAAAGGTAAATGCTCACGCTTCGTGTAATCTTGCTGGTTACGGCCCAGCTCACCTTCCTTGCTACCATCGTCTTTGCTTCTCCTAAAAACACGAGACGCTCTTGCAAACAGGGATTTTTCTTTAACCTATTCGTGGAACTGAGAGAAGCGATTTCTTCTGCTTTCCCTTGGATCACCCGATCAGCTAATTAGCGTTTATTAACATGAAACATGGAGCTGCTGGGGGTGGTGTGTGAAAGGCGCAGAAGGGGCAGCTTCCCTCTTGCCTTGAGTCCAGCAGAAGCATCTGATTTCCCTGCCCGCCTCCTGATTCCTCACTTCCTCCTGTTGGCCGGGTGATTGCGGGGAAGGGAGATCATGGGGCCGGTGAGCAGGAAGTGAAACATAAATGAAGCTCAGCCACTCCCATGCTCATTTTACATCTCCTGTTCCCCTCACAAGGCCTGCATTACATCAGCGGAGCAGGAATGCCCGGAGCCTTCGTTGACTGGAGCTTCTAGCACTAAACCCTTAATGCTCAGGAAACAAACCGTGCAGTGGCACTGGGCCCCCAATGACAGGGGGCCCCCAAAATGCAGGACAAATCTCATCTGACAACCTGCCCCCGAGTCCCAGCACAGCAGGGCTGAGGCCTTATATGCTTCAAGAGCTGCGGCTGGAAGCTGCTCTAGAAAGTCAGTCATTTGTTAGCTGTCGGATACGTGTCTCTTTTTTTTATTTTTTGAGGAACGGGCGTGCCAGAAATCTCTGCAATCTCATTTAGAAACCGAAATGCCAGTGGGTTCAGTACAACCCAGAGTCCTCCCATGGAGGCACAGCTAACTTGTCCCGGAGCAGGGGCTGATCTGTGGAAAGCGGAGCCGTGTCCCACCTGCCGGGCCTGACTGCATCCTGTGATTGAAGTGGAGTTTATTTTAGGCTGAGGAAATAAAATAACTGCCAAGACTTTACAAAGTGTGTGTGTGTGAGTGAGTTATTCCACCAGGCATGCACATATCCACAGAGCCACACACGCATGCTGACATGGATCAAGCAGAACACACAACAAGCCTTTGCACTGTATATTCATAGCTTCATATGGGCCATAATGGGCCCTTGTGATCATCTGGTCCGACCCCCTCGTATAACACAGACCAGAGACCTTCCCCCAAATAACTCCTAGAGCAGATCTATCAGAGAAACATCCAATCTTAATTTAAAAATTGTCAGTGATGGAGAATCCACCACGACTCTTAGTCAATTGTTCCAATGGCTAATTACTCTCACAGTTAAAAATGTACAACTTATCTCCAGGCTGAATTTGTCTAGCTTCAAATTCCAGCCATTGGAGTGTGTCAGATCTTTCTCTGCTAGATTAAAGAGCCCATTATGAAATGTTTGTTCCCCCCGTAAGTACTTGCAGACTCTAATCTCTTTGTTAACTTTCTCTTTGTTAAACTAAATAGATTGAGCTCCTTCAATTTATCACTAGAAGGTAGGTTTTCTAATCCTTTGATCATTCTCCTGGATCTTCTCTGAACCCCTCTCCAGTTTATCAACATCCTTCTTGACTGGGGGGCACCAGAACTGGACCCAGTGTTCCAGCAGTGATCTCACCAGTGCCAAATACAGAGGTAAAATAACTTCTCTGTTCCTATTGGAGATTCCTCTGTTTATGCACCACAGGATCTCATTAGCTCTTTTCATAGAATAGAATCTCAGGGTTGGAAGGGACCTCAGGAGTCATCTAGTCACAGTGTCACACTGGCAGATCATGTTCAGTTGATGGACGGCTTAGACACAACAGATCCTGCATCTTGGCAGGGGGTTAGACTCAATGACCCTTGTGGTCCCTTTGAACCCTATGATTCTAAGATTATCTGCCATGACCCCCAAATCTTTTTCAGATATTACACTCCATACGGTTAGAGCACCTCCCATTTGACGATCTTTAGCAATGTAAGTGAATGTAGCAACACAACACCCCCAGTGGGGGAGGGGAGGATCATCCTCCCCACTTACAAATGGGGAAACTGAGGCACAGGGTGGCCCAGATTTCCCAAAGTCACTGAGAGAGCCCGAACTAGACCCTTGCTCTCCTGACTCCGGTTCCACCTGAGCTAGGTTCCTCTGTGTAACTGGGACAATACCCCACACTCCCGATCATAGCTCTATAGATTGGTTGGAAAGCCGCCGGAGAGAGCCACATTGTCCGCTCCCAGTGGCATCAGTGGAGTTAGGTGAGGAGAGATTCAAGGCCAGAGGTTCCCATCCACGCATACAGATGAATGCTGGCCTAGCTCCCAAATGCCACCAATTAAATCACTGGAGAGCTCGTGTCCCCGGGGGGCTGGCACTCGCCGCTGGAGCACTTGTGCAACTTCAGCCTTTGCAAACCTCCCCCACAGTGCGGAGCTGAAGACAGGTGCAAACATCTGGAACGTTTCACCCTCTCTGCCCTACACACCAACTGGTGCTAGCCTGTCCTTCCTGCCAATGGGTCTGAGTATGGGCATCTCTGAGGTGTTGGAAGTGCCGGGGGGAGCCGGACCCACACGCATGCACCAGGGACCTGTTCGCTGGAGTTTGCTTTTTAATCCTCTCCCTTGCAAGCACCGGAAAAAGGCCCCTGCAATGTATAACCCCATTAACTGGCTCCTGCTCTGACGATGATGGGGAGCTTTCCAGGTCCCCTAATTGAATGACATACTTCCACTGCACACGCCTCGCCCTGGGAGCTCTGCAGGGTGGAGCTGTGTCCTGGGTTACTGAGAGTTCCTTAAACCACAGCACTGAGACATGACATTGCTGTACTTCACCCAGCCGCAGGGCACTGCCGAAAATCCCCAAGTCCAGCAGCCCCAGCTTTCCCTAGGCTCTGTGCAAAATCTGGGAGGGGTTCTCCAGAGGAAGCCTCTTCTTTGGTTGTTCCAAAATCCTGGGCAGAGATCTGGAGAGGGAGCCAACAGGACTCTGGCTGCTACCAAAGGATCCAGCCCAGGCCCCCAGCATTACACGTAGGTTCCCATACAGCCAACACCCAAATGGCACTGTCCTTTAGATCACTAGCCATCAGGCTCTGTGATATTACCTACATGTATAACAGTCGCTCCCACAAAGAACCAGGGCCCCACAAAGATAGCCCCTGTCTCAGCGAGTTTAAACTCTATCTACGACAATACACAAGGAGGCGTAACAAAGAGGCAGAGGGAACGGGGCAGGGAATATGATGCTAGGAATCCACCACTGTACAGGCTAGCGCTGCGCATAGCTGGATGGTTTGAATCATTCCAACTTCCTTCCTCAATGATATGAATAAACAACAATGAGATCTCAGGAACTCCTGCCTACCCACTGCCTCCGGAAGAAGAGCTGCATGAGTGATTCATAGCCTGGAAGGCCAGAAGAGCTTGACCTCATGCGTAACACAAGCCAGGGACTCCACGCAGGGATTCCTATAATAATTCCAATGATTTGTGGTTGAAGCAGAGCATAAGAAAGCATGTGCTTCTGATAAGCCAGAAGGCTAATACCATCCTTCTTTCCATGTGGCAGTCCTCCCCGGGCTCCATCTAGCAAGGGTACTCTGGATCCATGCCTACATGAATGTTAACCTATGGAATTCCTGGCTGCAGGACGGTCTCCAAGTCAAATGGTGTGGCTGAATTTGCTTTAAAGGGCTGGGATAATGTTATCGCCAATAAGTTCAGCTGCCCATGCTACGCTTGACTGGTGTGGAGAAAGTGAATAAGGAGGTGTCATTTACCCCTTCAAATAACGCAAGATCCAGGGGTCAACCAATGTAATTAATAGGCAGCAGGTTTAAAACAAACAAAAGGAAATACTCCAACCTGTGGAACTCATTGCCGGGGATGGTGAGAAGGCCAAAGGCATAACTGGATTAAAAAAAGAACTAGGGAAGTTCATGGAGCAATGGCTATTAGCAATGGTCCATTAATGGCTATTAGCCAAGATGCTCAGGGATACAACCCCATGCTGCGGGTATCCCTAGCCTCTGATTGCCAGAAGCTGGGAATGGGCGACAGGGGATGGATCACTTGATGATTCCCTGTTCTGTTCATTCCCTCTGGGGCACCTGGCATTGGCCACTGTCAGAAGACAGGATACTGGGCTAGATGGACCTTTGGTCTGACCCCGTATGGCCGATCTTCTATTCTTAAGCTCAGGGGACTCAGCTCTCCCGTTCAGCACGTATGCAATCAGCACAGAGGGTTGGGTGCAGCCAATTCTTCCACAAGCGGTGTCGTACTATTGGCTAGGGGGAGAGATTTGCCCCCATGTGAATGATCATTGCTGGCTGGGAGACCGGAATTGAAGGGCTCGCACCTGGACGCAGCGCAGTGAATCCTATGCTTCTAAGGGCGCATTCATTGCCCTGGGAACGAAACCCCGCAGTCTCCCATCGCCCTGCAGACCCTATAATCTGCCCAGAAGGTACGTCCCTTTAAATGCAGCACATTGGATTAATTTGCTACGTAAGTGGCTGGAGCATTCTGAGGGCTGAGCGCCTCCCACCCCCGGCTCCCCAGAGCGTTCATTACAGCCTGGCTGGAGGCAGGACATGAAGGGGAGGTCACTGCTCCACCCACAGCGTGCTCGCTGCGGGATCCCCGAGCGCCTTCATTAAGAACGGTCATTTAAATGCAGAGCGTACAACCCTGCTACGGAGACACAGCCCCACGTGGGAGGGCTGGCTTTTGCACACCTGGCCTCGGGAAGGGGTGAACTTGGGAGAGGGAGCCCAGGAGAACGGCGAGCGCCCGAAAGCGCGAGCCAGGGCCAGATATACTGGCATAGCTCAGAAGGCAGTAGAAGTGCCCGGTGCTGGGACAGGGTCCATCTACACGCAGGGCTGCGCTGGTTTACTGACGATACCATTTAAAACGGATGTCGTTAAACCAGTGCAGAAGGCCACACAGACGCACGTCATTCAGTTGATCAGGAAGAGGTTTCAGGTAAACCAGAATTAGCCCTTCTTAGAGCTAGTCTGCAAGGGGAAATTTACCAGCATTAGTAAACCAGGACCCAGTTATACTTATACTGACAGAACTTCCCATGTGGACACTCTTATTTGGAATTACAATGGCCTTTTTCAGCTTAGCTCCGTCCGGAACAAGAGGGTCCACACAGGGAGTTGTGCCGGTGCAGCTACAGCAGTGTAACTATACCCTGATAGCATTGCCGGCATTTTTTCCCCATGTAGACATAATCCGCAATCAGAGCGTCCACATGTGTTTGCATCATTTCGCTAGATGGGGCCGGATGTGTGTGTAGACAAGGCCCAAATTACCCCACTCCAGTCCACTGGCACCAACTCACTGTTGCGCTGCACTGATGTGCTGTTTACTCCCCCTTTGAATTTGGCTCACAGCGTAAATCCACAACCGTGGCTCTGGGCCAGACTTGCATCTCCTCCCCGCACAGGGGAGTCCAGCAGGGCCCTTCCCCCATGTCCAATACAGCACAACCAGCTGGGGTCAGCACTGTTTCTTCCCCCGACCCCTTTGTAGCATGGCAGCATGCCGCTAAGGTGTTCGTACAGCTCCTAGCACACTCATGTCCTGCCCCATGGTGGGGGCTCCTCGGTGCCACAATACAAATAACAAATAGCGATACAATCACCACCCCTCCTGATAGACCTAGACTCAGCCTCGTCCCGCTGGGCTGATCCCAGGCCCCGCAAGCCCATCGCTGACATGAATCCTTTCGTTCTCTGCCTTCCTCCTGTCTTAGAAACAGGCATGCTGCTGCGTGGTCGTAAGAGATGCTGTAGTCCCATGGGCCGGGTTCTATGGTTTCACCTCCGCCACTGCCACGCTGGGTGACCCAAGACGAATCATTTCTCTGTGTCTGATTCTCTTCTTGTTAGACTGTAAACTGTCTAGGTCAGGGGCTGTCTCTTGATACGTACCTGCGTGCAGCACCTGGCACAATGGGACCTGATCTCCATGGATGCCTCAGTTGCTACAGTAATAGAAGTGATTCACCCTAACTTTGGGCAGGTTTGAGTCAATCCATTTGTTTCTTGGTCTATCCTGGGCTCTGGACTATTTCTATTATTTCGGAGAGTACAGAGCCGCTCCCTGGAGCTTTGCAGTCACAGCCCTTTCTGAAAGGTGGCTGCGCGTTGTTGTTATGGAGCCAACGGGCAAACAGAGAGCGGAGTTGAATTGTCTGAGGTCTCACCGAGCGTCGACAGCAGCGGTGGGAAGAGCACCCAGGAGGCTGGAGTCCCACTTTCCTTGGTTTCACTCCTCCACAGCCAGGGCCGGCCCACAACATTTTGGCACCTGAGGCGGGGAGCTCAAATGATGCCCCTGTGCCCCCTCGCTTGGGCCAAAACTTTGAAAGGTCTCAGTTCTGCCTTCTTCCTGTTCTACTCCTCTCATGGTACAAAGGAGAACTAACAACTTAAAATGCCTTGTTCAAAAACTTTAAGTAACGCTTAACTTTCAAACTCCTGAACAGCAAATGTAACTTTTCTTGTC